>NC_053437.1:38623919-38807566 GCF_007990345.1 Gossypium hirsutum
TGGCTGAAATTTTGTTCGAGTCAACTCGAATACCCGATGCGGATACCACGTGACCCAAGAAGCTAACCTCTCTTAACCAGAACTCACACTTACAGAACTTAGCATATAACTGCTTATCCCACAAAATTTGCAACACTAGTCTCAGGTGCTCAGCATGTTCGGTCTCATCTCTTGAATAGACCAAGATGTCATCAATGAACACAACTACGAACCGATCCAAATATGGTCTGAAGATCCGATTCATCAAATCCATAAATACCGCAGGGGCATTAGTGAGCCCAAACGGCATCACTAAGAATTCGTAGTGACCATATCTCGTTCTGAAGGCAATTTTGGGTATGTCCGAATCTCGAATTCGCAACTGATAATAGCCCGATCTCAAATCTATTTTTGAGAACACTGAGGCTCCCTTCAGTTGGTCGAACAAATCATCGATACGCGGTAACGGATATTTGTTCTTTATCGTCACTTTATTCAGTTGACGATAGTCAATGCACAACCTCATGGTTCCGTCCTTCTTTTTCACGAACAATACTGGTGCACCCCAAGGTGAGAAACTTGGTCGAGCAAAACCTCTATCCGTCAATTCTTGCAACTGAGCTTTCAACTCTTTTAACTCGGTTGGTTCCATACGATACGGAGCCATCGAAATCGGCGTAGTCCCAGGTACAAGCTCAATACCAAACTCTATCTCCCGAACAGGTGGTAAACCCGGTAATTCTTCAGGAAAAACATCCGGGTATTCACAAACCACCGGCACAGATTCGGGTTTCTTTTCTAATTCTTTGTCATCAAGTACATACGCAAGGTATGCTTCGCACCCTTTTCTTACATATTTCTGGGCCAACATTGAGGATATTACAGCTGGCAACCCATCCAAGTCCGTAGACTCAACTCGGATTACTTCGTTATTTGCGCACCTCAATTCAATAGTCTTGCTTTTGCAATTCACAACCGCATCATGCACGGTCAACCAATCCAACCCGAGAATAACATCAAATTCATTAAACGGCAAAAGCATTAAGTCCGCCGGAAAACAGGAACCTCGAATTACTAGGGGACATTGCTTACACACTTTGTCGACAAGCACGTAACGACCCAAGGGATTTGACACCCGAATTACGAACTCAGTAGACTCAATAGGTAAAGTCTTACTGGATGCTAAGGTTTCACATATGTAAGAATGAGTAGAACCGGGGTCAATCAAAGCAATTACATTAGTATCAAAGAGAGTAAAAGTACCGGTAATAACATCAGGCGAAGAAACATCCTCGCGGGCACGTATAGCATAAGCTCTAGCAGGCGCACGAGCCTCGGATCTGGTCGTAGCATCTCTAGATCCTCTCTGACCACCACCAGCATTGCCCGTATTTCCAGATGGTCTACCTCGAGCAGTGGTAGCACCCGGTTTCCCACTTTGATTTACATTCTGTTCAGACAACCTCGGGCAATCTTTAATGAAGTGGTCAACTGATCCGCACTTGTAACAGGAGCGGTCAGGGAATCTACAACTCCCCGAATGCCATTTACCGTAATATCGACATTTCGTTCTGTCTCGACGTTCATTCCCAACACTGGCGACCGAAGTGCCTCGTGTACCCACAGGGGGTCGATCACGATCTCGTCTAAAAAGGCCCGAAGTGCCTCTCGACCAGCCCACATCATCTCAAAATTTCTTCGATGCCTGTTGAAGAGACTTTCCCGAAGATCTTTTACGAAACTCTCCAGTCCCCACATCAACTTTTTGTTTTTCTTTTCTAAGCTCTTCGGCTTTACAAGCTCGCTCGACAAGTACTACGAACTCTCGTATTTCAAGAATGCCAACGAACATTTTTATATCTTCATTCAGCCCATCCTCGAAACGTCTACACATGATAGCCTCGGACGAAACACATTCCCGAGCGTATCTACTAAGTCTAACAAATTTTCGCTCGTAATCAGTAACTGACATGGAACCTTGCTTAAGCTCAAGAAATTCCTTCCGTTTTTGATCAACAAATCTCTGACTGATATACTTTTTTCGAAACTCAGTTTGGAAAAACTCCCAAGTTACTTGCTCTCGGGGCACAACAGAAGTCAGAGTACTCCACCAATAGTAGGCAGAATCGCGTAGCAAGGAGATAGTACACTTTAGGCATTCATCGGGTGTACAAGATAGCTCATCGAGTACCCGGATAGTGTTGTCCAACCAAAATTCAGCTTGCTCGGCATCATCGCTGTCCGTAGCTTTAAATTCAGTAGCCCCATGTTTTCGGATTCTGTCAACTGGGGGCTTATTTGACCTTATTTGGTCAGTTTCCGGAGGTATTGTAGGTGCGGGGGTGGTATTTGCCGGGAATGGAGGTTGTGGAACAGCCGTATTAGTTCGAATGTATTGGTTGAACCAATCATTCATCATGCTATAGAAAGCTTGTCTAGCTTCATCATTCGGGTTACTAGCATTAGGTTGAGAGTCCGCCGGCGCTGTCCCTTGTGCGGGAGCAGGCGCTACACTCTCAAGATCATCAGCTACCGCTCGGTCGGGATCGGGATCCATTACTATAAATAAACACATTTGCAAATGTCAGAAATCACCACACTATCAAATAATCACATAAAATGGCATGTATAGCTAGACCCAACGCATTACGGTAGTCCTAGAATCGACTAAACCGTAGCTCTGATACCAATCAAATGTAACACCCCGAACCCGAGGCCGTCACCGGAGTCGAACACGAGGTGTTAACAGACTTTAAAAAAAATTTCCCAGACACTGCCAATCTGCGTACTAGTCGCTTTAAAAATTATATCTTGAGTTCAGAAACTCGGAATCCTGTTCCGTAAATTTTCCATGAAACTAGACTCATATACCCATCTACATATTTTTTCTAGAATTTTTGGTTGGGCCAATTAGTACAGTTTATTAGTCAAAGTCTCCCATGTTACAGGGATTGACTACACTGACCTTTGTGCATTACGACTTGGATATCTCCCTGTACAGGGCTTCAATACTGATGCCGTTTGTTTCTATAGAAACTACACTCAGAGAGGAATCTACACATATATGGCTTGACTCCTAATTGTCTCTGGTTAATTTGTAATGAATTTTCAAAGTCGGAACAGGAAATCCAAAAACCGTTCTGGCCCTGTCTCACAAGAACCTGAATATCTCTTAACATACTGTCCGTATGATTGTTTCGTTACTTTCCTATGAAAATAGATTTATCAAGGTTCGTTTACATAATTTATTCACTATTTAATTCCATTCCTACTATTTTTAGTGATTTTCCATATCTACATCACTGCTGCTGTTAGCATCTGCCTTTAAGGTAGACTTTACCTATTTCATAGTTTCCATGATTCAACTAGCCCTTTTTGCATAAATAGCACAATATATGATAGTGATTAACCATTCCCATGGCCAATCCTTGTCAAGCATATCCACACCTCTCAATAACCATATCCATACCAAATGATTATAACATTATACTCAAACATATATAAGCCATTTTCGCATGGCTATCCAAAATTATACAAGTCCAAAGGGTCCATGACCCACAACAAACGGGTAGTCCTATACATGCCATTTCGAAGATCAACCAAAATTGTACCAAAAAGGGGGGGGCTTTGATAGTGTGGGCGACTTCAACTTCAAAATCCCGAGTCCGATAGCTGGAGAACCAAAATCTATAAAACAGAGAATCAAAGAAACAGAGTAAGCAATTTATGCTTAGTAAGTTTTGAGCAAGGAATTCGAGCACAGCAAAAGTATAGCATTCATATAGCTAAACGGATAATTCCATATGCACAAATTTTCGATATCATACTTGCTTCACATTACCAACCCTTATGTACATACACAAAAGATCAACTTAGCCAAAGGTCGGTAGCTCGTTTATCAACTGAGCGAATACTTATTTGTAAGGGCTCAACTAAATTCAAGCACATACGAAACATACCTCAATGTTGGGATGTTTCTAGAGTATTTACTGAAATTTTTACAGCAAGATCATTCATTCCCAAATCACGTACCTTCGGAATTTAACCGGATATAGCTACTCGTTCAAATGCCTTCGGGACATAGCCCGGTTATAGTAACTCGCACAATTGCCTTCGGGACTTAACCCGGATTTAGTAACTCGCACAAATGCCTTCGGGACTTAACCCAGAATTAGTATCTCGCACAAATGCCTTCGGATCTTAGTCCGGATATGGTCACTTAGCACAAAGCCTTCGGGACTTAGCCCGGACATCATTCAAATAACAATGCACATTTAACAGTAATTCATGGCACATTCGTATTTCATTTTCGTTAACAAAACTCAAACACAAGACACTTATCATTCTTGCAATTTCGGCTCAATAGCCACACACAAAGAGCATGATTTTGATTTGCTTAAAACATGATCTAATCAAATCATAATTTAAGCTCTTTTACTCAAGAACTTACCTCGGGTGTTGTCGAACGATTCCGATAGCTATTCGACCACTTTTTCCTTCCCTTTATCGGATTTAGTTCCCCTTTGCTCTTGAGCTTAATTAAACAAATAAATTGATTTAATCATTTGAGCATCGAAAAGAGGAACACAAGGCACTTAGCCCATATTTATACATTAGACATTAAAGTCACATATGTACGGAATCATGAATCAAACTCAACATTTTAGCTAATTTTTCCCCCTTGGCCGAATTTTCTAAGCCAAGACAAAAGCATCAATATGCTTGCCTCTAACCGAATACATGCAACACCAATCTCCTTCCTATGGCCGAATATGCATGTCTATGTTGGGGCCGATTTCAACACTTAATACATTCTACAAGTATGGTCACTTGTATTGACTAAACACCCTTTTGTTTCAAGTTCAAAACTTGGCTAATACACACATATATACACTAGTAAAGCATCCTCTCCCTTTCCATCAATTTAACACATGCATTACTCATTAATATACAAAAATTATATTCGGCCTTAGCACACAACTTGCTAGCCGATTCTTCTCCATCTAGCAACCAATGCACATATGTGCTCACTCAAAAATGCTAAAAAGAAGATTCAAGAATCATCAATCCACCATCACATGCATCATTAACAAGCTTCATATTTAGCATGCAATGGCATTAACACAAAATCTACCTAGGCCGAATATCATCCCCATGACATAGCAAAGATTTGAACCATGGGATAATTAGAACTCAAGCTAGCAACTAAAAACATGCATGAATCTCATGGCACAACCTCAAACATACCTTGATCTAGATACAAGTATGGCCAAACCTCCTCCTAATCCTCTTCCAAACCAAACATGAAGCAAGAACTCCTTCCTCCTTCCTTAGAATTTTCGGCCAAATGAAGATGAAAAAGGATGAACAAAATTTTCTCTTTTCTTTTCTTTAACTCACGGCAATAGGGGGGGAAAAACAACCACACACTTTTTTTTTGTTTTCATCATATTCCCTTTCATTATTTTATGCCCATGCTCCTTATTTTATTTTTTTTCCACCCATGATGCACCAACACAACATGTCTATGACATGTCTTGCCCATCACACTTGGTCTACCATGCTTGTCATGGCCGGCCACTACTAATTAGGGGGGGAATTTGACATGCAAGTCCCCCTTTTTTATTTCATGCACTAATAGGTCCTTATGCTTCGACCTATCACATTTCAAAAATGTCGCACATAAGTCCTATTGACTAAATTCACATGCAATCGACTAAATCGAAGCTTGAAATTTTCACACATTCATAATTACATATTCTAGACAATAAATATCACATTCAAACATTTCGGTGACTCGGTTTAGCGGTCCCGAAACCACTTCCCGACTAGGGTCAATTTTGGGCTGTCACACATTGTGTCTGATCGAGATACCAAGTTTTTGAGCTACTTTTGGAAGACCTTATGGGGTAAGTTAGGCACTAAATTGTTGTTCTCCACTACATGTCATCCCCAACCTAATGGACAGACTGAAGTTGTAAATTGTACGTTGTCAACGCTGCTTCGAGCTATCATTCAATGAAATTTAAAGACGTGGGAGGAGTGTTTACCACATGTTGAATTTTTATACAACCGAAGTGTGCATTCTGCCACTAGGTTTTCTCCTTTTAAGATAGTGTATTGTTTCAATCCTCTTACACCTTTGGATTTAATTCCTTTGCCTTATAACGAATCTGTCAATTTAGATGGAAAAAGAAAGGTTGAATTTGTTCAACAACTTCATAAAAAGGTTTGGGATAATATTGAAAAGAGGACAAAGCAGTATGTAGAAGATGCCAACAAGGGTCGAAAGAAAGTCATATTCGAACCGAGAGATTTGGTTTGGGTACATATGCAAAAGGAATGGTTTCCTGCCCAACAGATATCTAAACTCCTTCCAAGAGGAGATGGCCCTTTTCAAGTCTTGGAGAAAATTAATGATAACTCTTATAAGATAGATCTCCCAGGTGAGTACAATGTTAGTGTGAGTTTTAACATTTTTTTTTATTTATCTTCATTTTATACAAATTTAGATTTGAGGAAAAATCCTTTCAAATAGGGAATGGATGATGTGAGCATGGGTACAAGATTAGGACCAAACGTGAAGGTTCTATTACTTGAAGATGCGTTGCAGGTACCTATGGAGCCAATTATGTGGGAAAGGCTAGAAAGCTTAAGGAGGCACTCAATGTTCTCATACAAGTCATTTGGGTTGAGTTGGAACAATCCCCATTGCATTCTGGACTTAGTATGGAACATCAACCTTGCAATGTTTTATTCGTTACCCAATAGGCCTTTCTTATTCACATCTTAAATAAAGTTTATTCGCATGTTTAAATAAAGAACTTGTCGTTTTTTCTATTCTATTTCTTTGTTTGTTTTATTCAATATTTTCATTGCACTCATAATATTTTAGTTTATGCATATGGAATGAATGAATTGTGAAATGAGTCTTATTTATATTATATTGCAGGTACCTTTGTTGACCATACATCTTCCATGAAGACCTTTCATCTCCAAATCAGAATCCAAGGAGCATTCATGGACAAATTTAATGAGACTTAGGGATTCAAGCATTCATTGGTCAGATTTAAAAGACAAAATGCTAAAAGGTTCACATTCATGCATCTTAAATGACCATTCGGTTAGCCAAAGTCCCTCTAATTGCCAACATTCAAGATGAGAGTTAAACATGACCTTTGGAGGAATTATTATAGCATCATATTTATACAAGTGACTTTTCGACAACCTTATAACCTTTGGAGAGACTCTAGTTGTAATGCATTTATGCACAAGTGACCTTTTAGTCACCCCATGCACATTCATTTCCACCGTCCAAAATGGGGGTTGAATGTGACTTTTGAAGTTCTTCCACTTTATTAAGTCTACATGTAAGGTTGGGAGTTATGTGACTTTTCGTGTACTACTTGCATTCATGCATAATTAAGTCCTTAAATTACATAGATGGATTAACTATCCATATACCTAGAATAGTATACAAATAGTTGCTCATTTTGCAATTTGGAGGTTGATGAATCAAAATACATTTTGAGATTTTCTTGAGTTCTTAAAAACATACAAACTAAACTTATCAAGGGTTTTGCCCTGTGGCATTCTTCTTTCATTTCTTATACATTATACATTCGGTTCTTGTTTCTTTCATAAACAACGGGTCACATTCAATAACATTGGTTCTTTTCTCATACAAGTTTTTGATTCAAGATTCATATCTTATTTCTTTAGTTTTCAAGTACCTATTTAGAAACGGTCAGGCATTCAATGAATTGTAATTCTAAACCGATTACAAGCTCACATCACATCTAATCGAGGGATAGGATGTCAACACTTTACCGTGATATTATTTATAGCGCGACAGTCAATACACATCTGCCAAGTTCCATCCTTCTTTGGAATTAATAAAACAGGAACGACACATGGACTAAGACATTCTCGCACATACAGATCATTCACAGCGATCAAAGCTACATAGTTTCTTTATTCTTAATTGAAGTTAAAACTAAAAGGAACATGACTTTGATTGCCCAAATTATTGAAAGAAAAATATATAACATAGTTAATTCACTATATATATTAGAAACTATAATGATTGCAGCAAGAATGAATGATTTCCGATCTGTAAGGAAATAGCTAAGGGTAAAAATCCCTTCCGCCACTTATAAGGCTAAGCTTGAAAGAATAGCTAGCCAGCCTCCTTCAACCCGTTGCTCTCCAAATCTTCGCATCATCTTCCCACTACCTGAAATTTCATGATTCACGTATTACATTCAGTTACATCGCAGGATCTATTTCTTCTGGAATTCTTGCTCTCCCTGAGTAAAGATACTGCATCTCATCTATCCATGTCTGCCAAATTCCAAACCATTAGCCACCACCAGAGATGATAAGTTCTATAAAGAAATAATGTAAATATACCTCATGTCGAAAGGCAATCCTCATGTTTGGAACATTTGTCTTCTGAATGTCATTCCCTTCTGGACCTCTTAGGAAATATTTGTTGCCAAGCCAATGCAACTGCAGTAAAAAGGGAACGATAATATGTCAAAAATGTTTTAACTATGGCTTATTTCATAGATTTACCATTCGCAAGAGCTACTGAGGACTTAGACGTATGGAAAAAGACTATCAAAGGTTGGTCAGTCAATGTCAGTGAATTTGGCGTATCTCCGAATCCCAACCAAGTATTATAAAGACCATTTTCAAATCCACATTATGAGTTTCCCAGAAAATGTATCAATAACATTTTACCTTCTCAAGCAACCTGGAACTTTACACAAAATTTTATCTTATTTTTAGACGGGGCTTGAGCTTTGAAAGGCTTTGTTCAACGCTTGCTGCAAGTGAATAGAAAAATAAAAGAGAGAGAAAAAAAAAGCACAATTACAGGTTATAGGCTTCCTATTGACCATTTTTCCTGCTTAGTATGGATGTAAGTTAATGAACATGCCCGATAATGTTGAAGATAAAAGAATTGAAGAGAAACAATTTCAGCCAACACGTCACTTATAATATAAGCATCCTCTCTCACTCCTTCATTTGCAATATCAATTACCCTAAATAGAATCAATTTTTCCTCAATCAGATAATAAAGTAGTTGCCCATTTTTTTATCTGAAGTGTACCCGCCAATAGAGAGCCCGTCATTCAAAAGGATTTATGTAAAAAGATAGAATGAGAAACTTTGCTTGGTAATTGAAAGAATGAATCCAGCAAGTTGCTTCCATACTTCACAAGAAAAATTGAAGGGCCAAGAAAGCAGAGAAAGTAAGTTTCAGAGATCTCTCTAACCTTTGACATATGCAAAAACCCAGACTGGTATACAGAATTTCTAGCAATCTCACATAAGTCACAAGCACTGAGCTTCCAAACCTGCAAAGTACCGATTTAAGATGATGACAGACATCAAGCATTATGGTTAAGCACCTTACCATGTGTCTTTTAATTTACTAGTTCCTTTAGACTGTGTTGGGGGAACAGTTGGATGAATTTTTTTTTTTCGTTCCACATTTTCAGGAATATTGGAAAAGGATATATATAAATATATACAGAGAGAGAGAGAACTGGCCATTTGGTTTTCCACAGTATTATAGATATAGTACTGTCAAAAGCAAGTAACAAACCTGTGCTGCAACACTGTACTCTTCTACAAGAGCTTCCTTCGTCAAATGAATTTGTAAAGGATCATCAGATGAAAGAGAAACATTTAGCCCACGCTGAAAGAATGAAGGAAATGGGTTGCGATGATAGTCCAGGAAAAGGGAATTATTGCTCAGAGGAGACATGGCCAATCCGATCTGATAAAAGGACAGTAAGATGATCAACATTAGTAATTGAATCAATTGTACTATTTTAAAGGGGGAGTTCATTCCAAAAGTCACTCGTAAACTGTTTATGCAGAATAATACAAGGGGCAGATTCTGCATATTCCAACAGATGGGAACGAGATATGATGACATCCCCACTGATTGGTTTGGAATAAGCGCATAATACAACTGAAAAACCGCCCATGCACATGCCATTTTTCATGCTCTATTTTTACAACACAAAAAAGGCTAAACCATCTGCTAGAAAGAAACTGGTTTATGGAAAATCCTGCAAGACAACCTGAGCAAGGTAATACAAGTACTGCAAAACAGGGGATTTCCGGAGATTAATCCCGTGAGATATATTGTTGCACAGAAGGAAAGCAGCAGCTAAATGGTCAATATCACCAGCCTGCATAAATTTGCAAGTGTCAAAAGCAATTTAAATACCTGCAGAAACACTAAAACAGAGAGAAATTGACTTTAACCTCCCCACAGTGAGGTCGGAGTTTTATTGTCTGCAATCCTTTTGACTCACGAAGCTGAAAAAAGGAAAAAATAAAAATTATGAAATGTTTCGACATAACATCTATAACAAAACGATCAAGGATAAAATAATCTTCCTCTTTACCCCAGGCACCTAACCAGCTCAAGTATTGTAAAGGATCACATGATGTTTCATTCCCCCATATCCTTCTGACAAACTTTTATTCAACAACATTGACTTCAATAATTAGTCTTAAAGTATATTCCAGATATTACTGAATCAGGGGATGATTACATAAAATCATAAAAGCCGACTAAATCTTCCCCTAACATCAAAAGACCAGAAGCCCAATCGCTGTGTAAAAAGCAATAATGGTATGTAAAATAACTATGATAAGATTAGAAAATAACACAAACCTTGTTGAGTGTATAAAGGTTTGCATAAAAGTAGTAGGCATAATAAGAATATGCAGGATTAAATTCATTAGTCCATTCAGCAGGAGTTGGCATGTGCTTTGTAGGACGCCTCTCTGGTTTACTCTCATCATCAACTAAATCAAAGCCAACCACCTGTACTAAGAGACATTAGCATTTCTTTGTGGCATTCACAAGTAAAAGGCTACAAACATTTTCCCTGACAAACTGATTATTACAACAATTTAGGAAAGTTCTACAAAATAATGCATTATATGACAAGACTAAACGAATGGTGGTTCAACAAACAAAACAACCTAAATTAGGGATGGCAATCGATCCAATATCACACTGCAATCTTTGAAATCTCCAAATCCGCTTAGTTTGTCCAATATCTAAATCAGTTTAATATTAACTTACTATCCGAATACTACTATTTGAGTCCACACCCACTGTAAAAAACAATCTGTTGAATATCCAATTTGGCTAAGCATCCAAAATTTTTAAGCCAGTCCTTTTAAAAATAAATTTATCCAAATCCATTATCCACATAAAAAAAATGAATTTGGATAACAGATGCGAAGATCTGACAATCAGCATGAAAACTGAAGTGAAGTGGGATAACAAATATCCAAGGGTTTATCCAAATCCGCAGCAGATAGTAAATCTAATATCTGAATCTGAAAGTTACCCAAAATTGCAGCAGACAGATTCTATAATATCAGATATTCAATTGCTTTGCTGTCCAACTCCATCCATCTAAAATCGCAAGGATGTACCCATGTTCAATATGCAGTACAGACCCAAAAATTGACCATATAATGTGGCTCAAGAGAATTTTCGAATGGTTTTAAAGAATTATGAGAACACAATGAATAAAGTTAAGGCATCATTTATTCAGCTTGCTATAATGCAGGTCACTCCAGTAAAGAAGCATTTTTTAACTGTATTTTCCCTTACCCCAATAACAATGAAATCTCTTATTATAGCACAGTATGTTCTCCAAGGAACATAGAACTCACCATTTTTAGGAACACGTGTAGTTGAGGATGAGAATTCGGATCAACTGTAACTTCAAATAGTGGAATGAAAACATTGTCCAGAATATTCTGAAAAGATTTTACAATTCCCATTTGCTTGTACACATTATACAATCGTGGTAACTGCAAAATTAAGTCAAAATCAAGTGAAGAAGGTTACCTTTGACTTGAGAAATATATCAAAGAGAGGGAGAGAGAGAGAAAACAGTAATCTGGAAAGATGATGCTTGATATGGGCATGATACCCTAAAACCCGATCTTAAATTTTAATTTCTAAAATGTTATTAGCTTGTGCATACTTTCAAATACTTTTCATTAGAGTTACCATAAGACTAATTTTTCCAATTTTAGATGATTCAAGAAACTACTTGGGGGAAATTCTTAAATAAACATGTGCAAACAAGATACGATCATTTGACTCTTTAACAAGAAAGCATCCAAGAAAACCAGTAGTTAATACTTAAATAAACATTATCAAATGGAGATGTAAAGAAGAAAGAATCCTACTGCAAAGCTGGATAGCAGGAGAATCACTAGAATGAAGAGAAATAATATTGGCACTATACCTGAATTAACCAAACAGTAGTCTCACTATAAATTTCATTGTTAATAAACCAACTTGCCAACTGGTCCCATTCACTTTGTTTCCTTCCATATATGGACACCCTGTACTCTGCCATCTAGAAAATATATATATATTATTCAGTGTTAGAGGCGCAAGGAGCACTCTAGGTGCTAGAATCCTTTTATTGTATAAGGCACATGGCGCACAAAAAAAAAACACTTGCTTATGTTAAGGCACATGTATGCGTGTTTTGGTATGTCCATGTCTGTATATAAATAAGCCAAAGATATATAATTATAATAATAAACTATAAAAAGTGCTCCAGTTTGAACTACAAAACATGCCAAATTTTCTTTCTTTTGTCAACCATATGGATATTTCCATATGATCCCATGCCTGGTGTTGAATACTCAAATATTGAGAAGTAGAGAGTTCGATATTATCCCTTTGTTACAATTAAGAAACAATTAAAGAGATATTAAAAAGAACTTCAATTAGAAGGCCTTTTCCCCCTATATGCACCAGGCAGGCGCTTAGCCTGAAAAGGTCAAAGGCCCTTTTACTGTCTGGTGATAAGGCAAAAAACATTGGACAAAGTTGGTGGGAGGATAGAATACTAAAAGAGCCCAATGTTGTCACTTTTCTACAGTAAGCTCATATGCTTTTTTTGTACCCAAACAATATCTTACCCTTTAATTTGTACCTAAAGAAATTATTTCTAATAGAAAGTTTACTTTTGTTATGATCAATGCTGGAGGCCAAAACTGATTTGGCCTAAGGAATTGGTAGTGAGAATTGGGAGGCAAGAAGAAAGAAAGTTCTTAAGTGTTATATTTTTCAAAAAATACAAATTGTTCATTTTTTTACCACATCATCAAGCCAGGTCAGCTTCCATGTGGATAAAGAAAATTTTGGCGGCATTGACCATAACAGAAGTCAATCTTTTGTTTGAAAATAAAAGGTTATTTGGATACAATAAAAACAGAGGCTCACTTAAGAAAAAGAAGGATACTTCATGGGCTTTTAATAATTTAGCCCTTGGTAGGAATATGACCATCCAAAAAAAGGCAGTTGATACTTTAAGGTCAATTAGCCAAAACAATAACAACAATTCTTAGGCTTCAATAAAATAATTTAGACAACAAATAAAGCTTTAAGGTTGAATTTTGCACTGCAGCAGCATTGGGTTTTACAAGGTGAAAACCCACATTGCATAAAAATATCAAAGCTTCAGATCTATCACAATTTAAAATTCTAACCAAAATAAACGCCAAGAATGCTGAATGCATAAACAAAAAACATAAGATTAACCCAAGGACCTAAACTTCAAATAGCATGCAAACATTTTTAGAGAAACGCTTCCATAAATACTTTGGAGGTTGAAAGAGTAAATATATATCTCTTAACAGTATGAATTTAATTAATATTTCTATCTGGGACATGCTAAAATGGAGGATGCACAAGTAATGATTAAAGCAGAGCATTATGACTTTATTCTACCTGATATTTGCTTGTTTCAAGATCTGATAGCACTTGCTTTGTAACTTCTGCCAGAAAACGTCCTGTACAAGCACCACTTAATTTGTCAATGCTTTCCCAAATTTATATTAAGAGTGATGGCAACATCCAAAAAAAGAAAAAAGTCTCAACCTAGAATGTGAGAACTAAAACAGTCAACACCACTAAATCTGTTAATTTTGCCAAACATATGTTACCAATAACATAGAGCTGTGACCCCGATACCAATGTGAATTTGAGATACAAAGCGAGAACTATTGGAGAAAACTTATAAAAAATGAGTGACTGTATCAGTTACCAATAAAAGGAAAAAAAAAGGGTTATCTGACCAAACATAGTAAATAAAACTTAAGCTTGCTTCGTGATGACGTAGTTGTCAGACCTTGGATAAGATTGTCCTGCTTTAAAAAGATCTCTCTAAGTCTGCTTTGCCCACAAGGATTATATTTAAGATTGAATTTGTCAAATCGATGAAAGGTGCTCTTATCAGCATGAACATCCAACAAATCAACATTGAGATCATATCTGAAATAAAGGGCAGGTGAAACATTAGTTGAAATAAATCAAAGCACTTTCTGAAACATAGAAGCGAATGGAACCAAGGTTTTGCCTACCCAGTCAAGTCCAAACTCTCAAAAACTTCTTTCAATGTCATATACTTTCCATCCCTAAATATAACAACCTGCACAATTTCATGTAGGATTGTGTTGATTATGATCCATTTCAAATGCTTACAAACACAACACAGGATGCTAAATTAGCAAATAAAAGTAATTCAAAACCACCTCATCAGGTTCTTTTCGTAGTTTTGATTTGATGAAACTAAGCAGATGTTTCTGGTTCATGCAAGCAGAATGATGCAAATGTGTATCAACCTTCCGGATATTGTAGAAATCCCGGTGTGGTGCACTCTTCTGAGCCAAAAACTCCCTATCTGCATTTACTAACAGATGAAGGCGGAACTTCTGTGCAGCATCCAGTTGTAAGTTACATAAACAAGCCAAAGTGGATAAAATACACAATTTAGAGTTCAAAACCTACCTCTTCTAGAAACCTTAGTCGGTGATGACAAGCAGATCGAACATTTCCAGCTGACATGACTTTTAGGAGGTGATGCATATCAGTGAAAAATGTTGTTGAACTTGCAACAGGAAAAAGCTCAACAGTGCCTGAAAATTCATAGACAGATCATTTCCTGTTTTAGGGTTCATCAAAGGAAATAACCTTAAGCAATGGAAACACGCAGATCAAGCATACAACTATAGTTTAAATAATTTTTGCATCATTTCCAATAGATTATGTATTAGAGACCAGTCATGTTAAACAGTGTTACACTAAAAGAACTCCTATCCCCATACTCACACACTAGAAACTCTATTCCTGGGGCATCAAATTTTCCAAATAGATATTAAGATTTCGGCCCAAAACCGACAATATAACCTTGTCATGTTCAAGAAAAACACTTAATTGACAAATCTGATTCATTTTTGACAATATAATATGGTATACACTAATGGTACATACCACTTTCACTTGCATAAACATGTATGACTCCATCTTCCATCCTAAAGTGATGCTGCATGAAAAGGAAAAAAACAGAGTAAAATACAGAAAATACTTTTATCACTGTTGCTTCAATGAGTTTAGCAGAAATGTTGTAACCTTTTTTTTCTAAACAATATTTAAAAAGAAAAAAGAATAGAAAAATGAAACACACCGCTGTTTTTTCCACAGGTTCAAAGTGAAATGGATCACAGCTCGCCTTTGGAGTGCTAGGTTCCATCACAGGTTCCTTGGTCCATGGAGCAATCTCCTCCCTGTAAACATAATTGTCTCGCAATTCCAAGCACTCCCGTACCATCTTTCTTACTTCCTCCTCTTCAACATTTGTTGAGTCTGTATAGAGATTGTTAAAAGCAGAACAACAATCAACTTAGAAGTGTTCTTAGTCAAGCACTTCTAGTAAGAAATAAAGACTAATTCTGACTTGGCCTGTCAGTCTTGCTTAATAAATATCTATATAGAGGAAAAAATGTGTTAACACACCCAAGACACCAATTAACAAATTAAAGTAATAGAAAATTCCAATTTATTAAATATAAAACTAAGTTTACAACAGAGATAGATAGTAAAAGCATTCAGATTTAGAGAAGCTATGATACCATGCAATGTGCTTCTGAGAGGCAAACTAGTCTTGGTAAAAACAGGATCATTCTCAAATATGCCAACTGAAGCTGAATCAACGTTTCCCTTGCCAACTAGATTCACACAAGATTTTTCCTCATTCCCAGAAGCTTGATAGGTCTTGTCACGAGCATGGTTAACACTATCGCCTCTAAATGGAAGAGGAAACGAATTTTGAACTTTTGTAGCAACATCCTATATATTTACCAATAACAGATGAACAAAAAATCAATTGCTTTTGATGCATTATTAGTAATTAAAAGATTCACCATAGTTACTCTACAAATGATAAGCCCTTAAACCTAACGGCAAAGCAAACCCTATCTGCTCGAAAACAAATTCTATTGAAACTACTTTGGCTTTGTACTATAAGCAATGATATTGGCATGAAACTAAAGGAAACACCAGAACTAGAAAACCGCTCACCTTTAACAAATCAACAGAAACATCAATATTCTTGTCAGCAAAAAGAATCTCATCCTCATCCGCAGGCTCTGTCCCTTCATCATCTGAATCCCCAGCAGCATTGCCACCAGGCGACCTTGGAGTCATTAGCCGACCATAGGTAGCCAACCTCATAGTGGAACCTCCATGACTAAAAGTCTGACTTTCTCCTGCAAAAGAAAAGAAACAAAAGAATAACATACTTCATGTAGAATACATGGCAACTGCATTTAGCAAATCGTGAATGCTTACAAGTTCAGAACCCGAACCATTTTCCTAAAACACTCGATGTGCATCAAGCCAAGAACTGATTCGTAAAGTCACATTTTACAATTACTTTACAATTTACTTTTTGCTCTCGGAAAAAAAAAAGGAACAAAATGACTTCTGGATACAAAAGGAAATGAATTTTTAAAGAATTAAAACTGAAAAAAGAAATGTATGCTTAATCTACAAAGGCAACAAATAATAATAATAAATCTTATTAGAACTGATACTTCATTTTATTTGTTCATTCATTTTTAATCAATTTATACGATTTTCATTATTCAACTATCAGGAACATTTTTTAGGAAAATATATTTACAACATTAACTCTAATTTCTACTTTCCCTTGTGCCCACTGTTAGCAAAACTATTCAAACTCTCTTTTAGCAATGCGGCATTTAACTGTCATGTAATCAATATCGATCCGCATTTCATCAAAATTTGATTAGAAGTCTAATTCGATCGTCATAAAACACTTTCTACAGTTATGGTAACAACGGGAAAAAAGAAACAAAAGATTAGTGCAAAAGCAATTATAGGCCTAAAATAAAGAAACTACCTCTCCAAGATGTTTGAAGAGGAGGAAGACCCGAAGGAATAAAGTTAAGCTTCTCAAGCGACGAAGCAGAGCAACTTTGAACTCTTTCCCTCACCGCCTGATCAAATTTAGCATCCTCCTCGAACCACTCATTGCGCAAAGCCACGTTAGGCATCGAACTGGAAATGCGAGAACTCCTCGACACCTCCATTTTCTCATCAAAAGATTTAGACGCGCTCGATTTATGGTCGAGGCACTGATCCACTTCTTCTATTTCTAGTCGTCTATTATCTTGTTCGTAATCCACTTCTTCATCCTCTTCGTCTTCATCGGAGACAAGGCGACTTCGAGGCCGCCTTGCCTGCGGCACACATTCGCGGCGGATCTCGATAAGCCGATCGATGACGTGGTCGACACTGCGTTTGTGGATATAAAACGCGGATACGGCCATTAATGAAGCTCCGAGTAACGCCGCCATGGCCAAGTGCAACGAAGGGATAGGCGTAGACGAGTCCATGAATATCTTTCCCTGCAAAACAAAGGAACCCTAATTTTTCTATTTTGACAACGCGTGTGAGTTGCGAGAGGAGAAGCGCAACATTTCTTCTTTACTTTTATAGCTTTTGTGGAGTGCTGGGCAGCAGATGGCGAGACTGTGTGAGAGAAAAAGAGCGAGAACCAAAAGCCTAAAAGTGCAAGCCAATGGTAGGACCTGTTAGAATATACGTGGACCTACCAGATGATGACGTATATTATATTTTAGTTTTATCTTTTTCCTTTTCGGTAATAGTGTTTTTTTTTTATAGTTAAATCTTCTCTAAAGTATTGATTATCCTTCCACCAAGAAAAACTTTTTACGGACTGCTGGCGAAACAAACTTTTTACCATCAGAAACCTTCGAGTTTAAACGTGTCTAAATTCATTTTTGGACGAAAATTCTTGAACTTGTAATCTTTTATTGTTTTTAAAATTTTCTAACAAATAATAAAATCTATAATAGATATCAAAATCTCTAAAGCAATAGTAAAAATTTTAAAAGATACGAAATTCTGTAATGAATACTGAAATATAAATGAAAAGTCACCTACTCCTCTTGATTTATGTTGCTGACTTCTCTTACAAATTATAGTTGTTCTTACTCATCTTCATTAACAAACAGTTTTCAAATTTCCGTTTTTTTTAATAAAAAGATTTTAGTGTTAAAATTTTTCGAGAGTGTTGATTTTGAATAAAAAATGAGAGTTGTATTGAAATTTTGAAAGATATCGAAATTTGTAATAAATACTAAAATATAAATGAAAAGTCAACAACTCCTCTCGATTTATGTTGCTAACTTCTTTTACATATTATAGTTGTTCTTACTCATCTTCATTGCCAAATAGTTTTAAGAAATTTTCATTTTTTTGTTTTTGAATAGAGAGATTTTAGTGTTAAAAATTTTAAAAATGTTTTTAAAAAAATTATTTTGGGTGTTGATTTTAAATCTAAAAACGATCAGAGTTGTATTGAATTTTTTTAGTTTACGAGACTAAAAGAGAAGAAAAAAGAAAAAAAATCAAGAAGGAAAGTACTTCAAAAAAATATTTTCTTAAAAAAGAATGTGATAGATTCTGATGAGAAAGGAAAAAAGTGTACACTCGAAAAGCGTACCAAATTTTTAAATTGAACCAAAATCTGTATTTTATATTAATTTTTTTAATTTATACTAATATAAAAAATTTTGACAAAATAATTAAAAATTTTGGTAAAAGTTAATTTTTTTTATTGGTATCTGTTAGAAATTTTTGTATTTGGTAAGAGATTTTGGTATCATTAGAAAATTGAGTAAAAAAATTTGGTATTCTGTTAAATATTTTGTTATACATTAGAGATTTGGTATCATTTACATATTTTGGTTATTTATTAGAAATTTTGGTATCATTAGATATTTTGGTATTTGGTATTTGGTTAGAGGTAAGAGATAAGAGATTTTAATTCTTAAAATTGTTGCACAAACGTTAGTAAAATAATAGCAATATAAAGTTTTATATTAATCACAAGATCGAACAAAAACAATTGATGCGAACCTCAAGGCCCAAAATTAGGTTCATGAACGTGATGGGCTCAAATTTCCTTAAGGTTAAATAACGAGGTCGAAAGCTAAGAAATTTTGAGCAAGATTGAATGGGATCATCCAAGACTTCGTTACCAAAGCCCTAGATGCGTAAACGACCGAAAAAGAAAATCAAGATTTACTTTCTTGTTTTCAAGAAAATCAAAAAATCAAATCTTGGTCCAATTTTGTTGTTACAGACAATTTCAAGAATCAAGAAAATTAAAATTTCAAATCTTAGAAATCTTGGTCCAAGAAACCGAATCTTGCAGCTAAAGTGCATTGGATTTCATGTACGAGCTTTGTAACACCCTTAACCCGTAACCGTCACCGGATTAGGGTTACGAGGCATTATCGTACAAAACACAAATCAACACAGTCATTTATTTAATCACATATTCGAACCAACTAACATGCAACAAAGTCGTATTACATGTACTTTATAAATATAACATACGAACCATAAAAGGCATCGCATTCATGGTATTCGAATACCTAAATTAAATTCAAGCATATTTTATTCCAAATATCAATCACATATATCACCTCATTCTTTAGTATACATCTATTTTAATGGCTAATTATTATACAAACCATTTTATATACCCATGCACTTTCACATAACGAGTTAAAACAAATCATATTATACCATTTATTAGTTATCCAAATATGATTCATTAGCAACCATTAACAAATGGTTATATATAATTCTTATACATTACCAAAATTCATGTGCATTCCAACATAACAAAATTACCCATTTTGAGCACAAATGACAAATCAAGCATACCAATTTCGCAAACAAAATATCATGTCAAAACATCTTATAGACAACAAATCAATAGCCACATAAATCATATCAATACCGTAACTAAATTTTATACTAATTATACCAAATACCAAAATCTCATGCTTATCAAAATGAACCAAATACCATAGCCGAATATAAATATGCATCATATATATATCATAATTTATCTCACTTAATGACCAAAGCAATTTATACATCTATACATAGGTCATTAATAAGCCACACCAAATAACCAAATTCACATGGCATAGCATAGTCATCACATAGCAAATACGAACACATACCAACATCAACATTTAACCGAATAATTAACCACATGAATATATCAAATTTGTCGAATCACAATATAGATTATAAACATCATTTATCATTTATCAATGCACAAAATAAGCTCATTTATATAGTCAAAGTAACTTCCAACAATTACACCATTTACTAACCAACTCGCATGGATAAAACCACAACTCATAAACACATCCATCAACTACATTGACATCACTCAAACCGGTTCATAAAATCATACATTGCACAAGATATACCATATAACATACTTCCAAAATGAGCTAATTATAAAGCCGAATTCTCATCACTTTCAAGCCAATTTGCGTGGCTATACATATACAAATCAAAACCAACCATAACAAAACTAGCCTATACATGCCATACATCAAACGTACAAACTCTTAAAGTACAGAAATAGCAATTGATAGTGTGACGATGATCCTTGACAATCCCCGAGCTTGAAACTAACTTTCAAATTTTATAAAACAATGAAAAAACACACAAAGTAAACTTTGAAAGCTTAATAAGTCATAAGCAATTAAATTATCACGAGAACATTAATAGTTCCATTCAAAAAGGCCAAATTTAATCAATCTCATACACATATAAAATCATCTTACTTATATAATTACATATTACCACATTAAATATTACACTTACCTTGATCTTTCATGAATATATAAACTTCTCACATACCTGACCCATTTAGCTCAATTTTATCTTTGGCCTTGTATTATCAATGCCCGATGAACCATTCGGAATTGTTAAGGATACACAAAAATTATATAAAGCTCATACAATGCCATATCCCGGATATGGTCTCACATGTTAACACATTTCGATGCCACTGTCCTAGACAGGGTCTTATACGACTCATACAATGCCAATGTCCCAGACATGGTCTTACACAAAATCAAATCTCGGAAGTCCTTATGTCATGACATCAATATCCTATACATTTCCTAATGTTTGTTCGGGGCTTTTGACTTCGTGTCATTCGCTCTAATGAAATTGTGGACTCATTTGAAATAGGCATAAGGCTGAGTCGAATGAAATAAAACCATACATTCGCTAATGGTGTCAAATATTCTCTACAAGTGTGAGTTCCATGCTTTGACACAGTCCACTTAAAACCCGAAACTGTAAGTTCCTTAAGAATTTTTTGCCATTTTTCAGCCTCAATATTTTATTAAGGAAGAGTATTCGTCATCTTCAAAATTAGGTAAATCAAAGAATTCATTAATAGTGCTTGAATTTATTGGTACCTAGATTCCTCGGACAGAGACTTCTGTTAATTCGCTTCAGGTCAAATCATAAAATTCATGAACTAACTCTTCATCTGCACTTGGTTTTTTCTCACAAAACACTTCCGAATTTAAAGCTTCAACAACTTTTCTAATGCTCATCATGAAATCAGTATAGTTGCTTTCTTTCAGTGTAAAGCCTTTTTCTATGAGCATTTGTTGATTTTTGAAAATGCTATCGTATCTTGCTTTGGCTTCTTCACAGTGGAATTTGTTTTGTGATTTTTCGACTTAGACAAAGACACGAGTTCTTTTGTAAGGCATGATTAACCTGAACGTAAGATGGAAATAAATATTTTCTGAAAAATTCAATTAGAATAAAATATTAATAATTCAATAAATTGAAAATTAAATAATTAAATAAAATTAAAATTTAAGAGGAAAATTTTCTTACCCACCTTTGTATAAAAATTAGAAACTCAAAAATGAAATTAATATGGAGCTAATAGAATTGGTTTAGAGTAGGTTGGAGGGTAATTGGTTGGTGGCTAGTTGTGATAATAGTGTAGTGTTAAGGAGACAAGGGGCGTATGGCTAGCAAGTGGAAACAACAATGTGCGATAGCTAGGGGCGTGAGTAGCAGTGACTTGCGGGATCAGCAGCAAAAGCATGCAAGCAAGGGCTAGTGCATGTCAAAAAGGGCGCGAGCAGGGGTAGGTGTGCCAGGAAACAGGTGTGTTGGCAGCAAGGCACGAGCAAAGCTGGTGCGCAAGTAGGACTAGGCGTGAGGTGCTGGTGGTCGGCTTTTTTGGGTGCGAGAAAGGATATACGTAGGTTGGCTAGCAATGTGTGCAAGAGAGCAGTTGGCAAGGTGCGCGCGATAGTGGCTGCTGGTCGTGTGCAACTACCAGTGGTGGCTTCGACAGTTGCCGATAGGAGCTGCAACACTAGATAGCTTGGAGGTTGGATGGTTTTAAGAGTGATGGAAGAAAAGGAGCATGGACATGTGGTATTTAAAGTGTAAGTATGGGGAGTTTAACTCAAATTCTTAGAACAAAATAATAATAAATTATTATAAGTCCTAATGTCATAAAGTTAATAACAATTAATAAATAATATAAAGCAATTCTAATCCTATGTAAAGTTTACTGCTTTTCCAAGGCAAATCCAATCCTAGACATAAACATATCTATTGCCACACTTCTTAATTTGTAATTTGTTCAATTTTATTGATGATTTCCACCTGTTATGTTATTATGTGAGAAATAAAAATCCTAATAGAACCTAATCCTAAAAACTTTAAATATCCTAAGAAAGAAAATAATATAAAGTAAAGATCCCCTCCCTTTTTATTTATTTGCAGATCCCTTAGAATCCGACTCATCTTTTGCTCTATCGTCTTTATTTTTGTATGAATCGCTTCGTTCTGTCTTCGATATTGGACTCAATGGTTCAAATATAAAATTTAGAAACTTAGGCACAAAAATAAATGAGTCATGAAATATTTTCCTAAAAGTGTTTCTCATTGAGTCGTCCCGTATTTTTGAATATCTCCAATAAGCTTGTTGTTGCCACTACATTTGTTGCATTAGGTCCATCAACTTTGACAACTCATCACGAAGATCTGGTTGAGGTGAATGAGTTCTAAATGTTGGGGTCGCCATGTCAGGTTCAGTCATTGGTTCAATTGGTTTTGCTTTATCAGGGACTTCAGTTGACTGTATTGGTTCTATCTTTGTGGGATTTTCTCCTTCTTCTTTAGGAACCTTGCTCAGTTCAACCCGTTGCTGCAGAATAGAATTTTCGGATACTCAGTAGAGGTCCCAATCTGTGATTGTGCCTTGACTATAGCCTATCTTCTTTACGTTTTCAAGAATTTTAGCTTTCAAGCACAAAAATGTTATCCTAAAGGGAAAGTATATTGGGACAAAATGTCTAGCGGCACATTTTTGAATTTCCCTTAGAATGATTTTTCCCGCATCAATGGTCTTTGCCATTAAAATCGAGTATAACAAGACCATTTTCTCTAAGGAAATTGTGGTCCCATGTGAACTAGGCATAAGGCTGAACCGAATGAAATAAAACCATACATTTGCTAGTGGTGTCAAATATTCTCTGCGACAAGTATGAGTTCCATGCTTTAACACAGTCCACTTAGAACCCGGAACTGTAAGTTCCTCAAGAATTTTTTTGCAATTTTTCGGCCACAATATTTTCTATTAGGGAAGATTATTTGTCATCTTCAAAATTAGGTAAATTAAATAATTCATTAATAGTGCTTGAATATATTGGTAACTTTATCCCTCGGACATAAACTTCTGTTAATACGCTTGAGGTCAAATTCGCATAAAAGTCATGAACTAACTCTTCATCTGCACTTGGTAAATTCTCACAAAACACTTCCCAATTAAAGCTTCAGCAACTTTTCTAATACTCGCCATGAAATTAGTATAGTCGTTTTCTTTCAGTGTAAAGCCTTTTTCTGGGAGCATTTGTTGATATTTGAAAATGCTATTGTATCTCGCTTTGGCTTCTTCACAGTGGAAGTTATTTTGTGATTCTTCAACTTGGACAAAGGCACGAGTTCTTTTGCGAGGCATGATTAACCTGAACAAAAGATGGAAACAAATATTTTCTCAAAAATTCAATTAGTATAAAATATTAATAATTAAATAAATTGAAAATTAAATAATTAAATAAAATTGAAATTTAGGAGGAAAATTTTCTTACCAAATTTGTATAAAAATTAGAAACTCAAAAATGAAATTAATATGGAGCTAATAGAGTTGGTTTAGGGTAGGTTGGAAGGAAATTGGTTGGTGGCTAGTTGTGATAGCAGTGTGGTGCTAAGGAGACAGGGGGCGTGTGGCTAGCAATTGGAAACATCAATTTGCGATGGCTAAGGGAGTGAGCAGTAGCGGCTTACAGGATCAGCAGCAGTACGCGAGCAAGGGTTGCTGCGTGTCAAACAGGGCGTGAGCAGGGGCAAGTGCGCCAGGAAGCAGGTGCGTGGGTAGCAAGGCACGAGCAGAGCTTGTGCGCAAGCAGGGCCAGGCATGAGCTGGTGGTGGTCGACTTGCTTGCGCGCGGGCAAGGATGTGCACAGGTTGGCTAGCGACGTGCGTAAGGGAGTAGTTGGCAAAGTTCATGTGATGGTGGCTACTGGGCGTGTGTAGCTGCTAGTGGTGCCTTCGATAGTTACTGATGGGAGCTGCGACACTAGATAGCTTAGAGGTGGGATGGTTTTAAGAGTGATGGAGGAAAAGGTGGTATTTAAAGTGTGAGTATGGGGGAGTTCAACTCAAATTCTTAGAACAAAATAATATTAAATTACTATAAGTCCTAATGTCATATAAAGTTAATAACAATTAATAAATAATATAAGGTATATTAATATATTATTTTCTATTAATTTATTTATTGAAATAAAAAATCTTAAATAAAATATTAAAGCAATTCTAATCCTATGTAAATTTGATAATAATTAATATAAAATATAATTATATATTAGGTATTATCATCTTATTTATTAAAAATTAAATTAAAAACTTTTATTTTAGCTGCTTTTAAAGATATTTACGAAAAGAGACAACTAATGTCAATATTTATAGAAAGAGTAATCAAATTTTGCAAATAATTCGATTAAGTACCTGAACTTAAAAGAAAATTTGAGAATTGGGTTGCAATTAAAGATTGGATCAAAATTGACCCTTTTATTTGAAAAACTAAAAATTTATTTTTCCATTTAGGGAATAATTTCTCAAAAGATTTTGTTAAAATCAATTCCCAGTAAAGATTGGAGAGGTCACAAGCGGTCCCGCTTAAGTTCCAATCTCTTAGATAGAATTTATTTTAACATACTAATCTCGAAAATATATCCTAAATAATTTATTTAAAAAATAAGAAAAATTAAGTATTTGATAAAATGAACGAGATTTTATCCCGCTCAATTTTATTCCCCCATTAATGTTTTAAACACTGAGCATTAACTCGAAAATTACCTCCCTTACCTTGAAGTTCAACAACTCCATATGAAAAAAACTTGGTGAATATTAAATGGATCAAACCAACATGATTTCAACTTACTTGGGAAAAATCTTAATCTGGAATTGAACAACAAAACTTGCTAACCTACTTCAAATTCTTGAACTCGGATATGCTTATCATGCCATCTCTTTAATATCTCATTGAATAACTTGGCATTTTCATATGAGAAAGTTCAGAATTCTTCTAACTCATTAAGTTGGAGCATCCATTTCTTTTTGGCAAGCTTGGGATCCAAATTGAGTTGTTGGAAAGCCCAGTAAGCTTTATGTTCTAACTCCAAGGGCAAATGATAGGTTTTCCCAAAGACCAACCGATAGGGAGACATCCCTAAAGGTGTCTTGTATGATGTCTTGTAGGCCCATAAAGCGTCATCCAGTCTTCTGGACCAGTCCCATTGGTTTGGACAAACTACCTTCTCAAGTATGCCTTTTATATCTTTATTCACCAATTCAGCTTGTACATCCGTCTGTAGATGGTAAGCTATGGCAACCTTTTGCTGAACTCCGTGTTTATCGAGCAACCATTTCAACCATTTGTTCACAAAATAGGACCCCTCATCACTGATGGTATCCCTAGGAGTTCCAAACCTTGTGAGCAAATGTTTCTGTAAAAACTTCATCACAACCTTGGCATCATTCGTTGGATATGCCTCGACCTCAACCCACTTAGATATGTAAACTACTGCTACCAATATATACTTCTGACCAACATGAGGGAATGGACAAAAAAAATCAATACCCTAAACATCGAATAATTCTACCTCAATGATGTTTGTTCGGGGCATCTCATTTCTGTTGGTGATGTTTCCAACCCTCTGGCATCAATCATAACTCTTTACGTAGGCATATGCATATTTGAATAGTGTTGGCCAAAAGAATCTGGCTTGTAATACTTTGGCTCCAGTATGTGTACCGTTGAAGTTTCCCCCACTCGGAGCTATGTGACAATGATATAAAATCTTATGTACCTCATTTTCTGCCACGCATCTCCTGATCATTTGATCTGTGCACTTTTTGAACAAGTATGGCTTTTCCTAAAAATAGTACTTCACATCATGAAGAAACTTTTTTTATTGATACGTCTTATCAATCGACATCAAACCACAAGCTAAATAGTTAGCAAAATAAGCAAAACCTTTGTGGGCATAATTTACCTTAAGTATGTGCTCATCTGGAAATGTAACCTGAATGGGTATATGTGGATAATTTCCTTCTTGCGGCTCCAATCTAGATAAGTGATCTGTTACTTGATTTTCTATCCCTTTTCGATCTTGAATTTCTAGATCAAATTCTTGGAGTATAAGTACCCATTGGATAAATCTCAGCTTGGCATCTTTCTTGGAAAGTAAATATTTAATCGTTGAATGATTTGTATAAACAGTCACTTTAGTACCTACAAGATCGGATCGAAATTTATCAAAAACAAATACAATAGCAAGTAACTTTTTCTTTATTACCGTATAATTCAATTGAGCTCTCGTTAGAGTCTGACTTGCATAGTAGATGAGATGAAAAAATTTGTTCCTTCGCTGGCCCATCATAGCTCCTATCACGAAGTCACTTGCGTCACATATAAACTCAAATGGCAAATCCCAATCCGATGTGACGATAATGGATGCTGAAACTAATCGATTCTTTAAATCATTAATCGTTTTCAAACATTCTTCATCAAAGTTAAATATCGCATCCTTCTCTAATATTTTGCATAAGGGCTTAGCGATTTTGGAGAAGTCATTGATAAATATTCGGTAGAATCTGGCATGTCCCAAAAAGCTTTTAATACCCTTTATAGATGTTGGAGGTGAGAGTTTCTCACTAACATCTACCTTTGTTTTATGACCTCGATTCCATGTCTCATTATTCGGTGCCCTAGAACAATACCTTCTCGTACCATAAAATGACACTTTTCCCATTGAGTACGAGGTTTGCTTCTTCGTACTGCCTTAGTATCTTGGCTAGATTGGCTAAACAATCATCATAAGTGTCTCCAAACACCGAAAATTCTTCCATAAAAACTTTCAAATACTTCTCAACCATGTCGGTAAAAATAGCCATTATACATATTTGAAATGTAGCAGGTGCATTACATAAACCAAATGGCATACGTCTAAATGCAAATGTACCGTACGGGCATGTGAATGTTGCTTTATGATGATCCTCTGGTGCTATTGTGATCTAATTATATCCTGAGTATCCATCAAGAAAATAGTAATAGTCTCACCCTGTGAGTCTATCCAACACATTGTCCAAGAACGGCAAAGGAAAGTGATCTTTCCTAGTTGCCTTGTTCAACTTTCAGTAATCTATGCAAATTCTCCATCACGTAACTGTTCTGGTCAGTATTAACTTATTATTCTTGTTCTCAACGACTGTAATACATCTTTTCTTTGGCACGCACTAGATCAAACTTACCCATGAACTATCTGACATCGGGTAAATTATACCCGCATCTAACCACTTAATGACTTCTTTCTTTACTACGTCCTTCATGATGGGGTTTAGTCTCCATTGTCCATCAATTGTCCCTTTCTCGCCATCTTCTAGGATGATTTTGTACATGCAAATGGATGGGAAAATACCACAAATATCGGCTATGGTCCATCCGATAGCCTTCTTTAATTGTTTCAACATTGAAATGAGTTTTTCTTCATGCTCTTCAATCAACTCTGTTGAAACAATCACATGCAAAGTTGAAGCGTTACCTACATAAACATATTTTAAGTGCGAGGGAAGAACCTTAAGTTCTAATTTAATTGGCTCCTTGATTGACACTTTTGATTAGACATAATCTCTGCTTTCTAATTCTAAAGATTCAAAATGAGATTGTAGATTAAATCTCTTCTGGTTAGCTTCTAGCAAAGCTAAGTATTCCTCCCCCTCTTCATCACTTGGAGGGTTTGACATCAAAACTTGTTCCAATGGGTCCCCAACAAAGTTGAGTTCCCATTCTACAGCTAAATCATCTAACTTAGATACTGCAAAACAATCATTAACTCTATCAAGTAATTGGATAGACTTAAAAACATTAAAACTTACCTGATCGTCCTAAACACGCATAGTAAGTTCACCCTTCTACACATGAATAAGGTTCCTTCCAGTTGCTAGGAAAGGCCTCCTTAGGATGATTAACACCTATTTATCTGCTTCAAAGTCTAAAATAAAAAAGTTAGCAGGAAAAATAAATTTGTTTATACGTACCAATACATCCTCAATTTTTCCTTCTGGATGTGCTAAGGATTGATCTTCTAATTGAAGTGTAACCATTGTAGGTCTAACTTCACCTATCCCCAATTTCGTCAATATAGACATGGGCATCAAGTTGATGCTTGCACCCAGATCACATAATGTCTTACCATAATAGTGTTGAAAGGTATGCTAAAACTCTAGGGTCCTTCATCTTTAGGGGTAGTTTATTTTGTAGATATGCACTGCATTCCTTTGTCAGGGCTACCGTCTCAATTTCTCCTAGTCTTCGTTTCTTAGACATGATATCCTTCATAAATTTAACATAGCTTGGCATTTGCTCAAGTGCTTCTACCAACAGAATGTTGATATGAAGTTGATTGAGTACATCTAGGAATTTCTTGAATTGGTCTTCCTACTTCTGCTTTTGAAGTTATTGAGGGTAGGGTGCTGGAGGATTCTTAACTTGAACTGGCTGATTCGTCTTTTGTAGATTTTTTGCATCTAACGAAGTTGTTAGTTTATCAGAATTGGCTGGTTCAAAAGTTACCTTATTTGGTTTTGTAGATTCTAGTTCTGGTGAAGCTGGAATTTCAACACTTGGTTGAATTTCAACTTTATCTTGAGTATCAGCTTCCTCTTGTTCAACTTCAACGACGTTGGGCTCTATCGTCTTTCTGCTCCTTAGTGCCAATGTTTTACAATGCTCTTTCCCCAGATTTTTTGGGTTCTCTGCATCTGACACGAACTCGTCCAAGGGCTCAAATGAATTTGTTCGTGATCCAATCGAGCTACTAGCTAGTCTAATTACTCGAGCCCGAGCCAAACAATGTAAAGAAGTAATTTTGACATTAGTTGAACGAGTCTGGGAGGAAGCTTCAAATGGACTTGTCAACCGAGCTTGGGGTGGCTGAACAAGTGCTCTATGCAATTTGATTCAAGCCGAATTCAACCTTAGTTAACTAATTAGCTGCTGAATAAGACTTGAACGTTTTTAGTCATTTTTTAAATTATAATAAATTATGTTTTAATTTCCTACAGGTTTATTACTTGTCTGATTGTTCATTAAGTATATTTGACTCCTTTTGTTCATTGTTTAAGTCCTTAATTGTGTCATTGTTTGTTCAGCATTTATATTTGTCTTAGTTTGATTTATGTCTATTAAGTATGTTATAATTTGGACAGCATCAATGCAGGTTTTAATTCGGACAGCATCAATGCATGTTTTAAGTCAGACCTATTAACTATGCTCTATTTCGGATAGCCTTAATGCATGTTAATAAGTCAGACTCCTTAATTGTGTCTTAGCTTATTACACATTTAATTTGTGTTTTAGTTTGTCTTTTTGATGCTTTTAATCAAGTTTAAATTTGCCTCGTTGGTTATTAAATAGGCGACTGGACATTCATGCACTTCTCCAGATTCATTGGACTCATTTAAAAAGGAAACATTCATGGAACTAACAAATTCATGCCATTACAAAAATACATGTGACTGTTCGTATGGGAGGGCCAAGTACATGTCTTCATACATTTTTTAATGAGGAAGAATTCATGAACACATCAAGGGAATTGAGCCTCATAAATTTAGCACACTGAATGAGAATATACATACACCAAAGTGGGGAATGAACTTCAAAGATCCATGCATCAAATTCATGAACCATCATCCTCATTATGGCGTCACTAATATAAATGCATGTCCCATGCATTATACATTCGGTCAAAGGGGATAGAGAGGAATTAAAGGTGGTCAATTCATGGAACATGGAGTTTCTTCATTGGTAAGCATGCATGCATGCACCAAGGGGGAGAAAGTGACCATTCATAAGACTATGAGACATCAAGGTAAGCTAATTAGCCAGCAATTCACTTGACCATTCGGTACTTGGTGTTCACACTAAAGAAATCTCCAAATTTGAGTGTTCACACCTAAGGGCCATTCGATTGCCACCAAATACATTCATCAACTGATTCTCCATTCAGTGAACCTTCAAGCATTAACTCCAGCTCATAACAACATTAACCGTGCAAGTTAATGCTTCTTTTAGCTCAGCTATTAAGTCCACCTCAATGTCTATTCGGGAACTCCAAGTGACAAGCTTCATGGCTGTTCGGGGACTTCAATTGTCAAAATGATAAATTAAGTTCCTTCAAGATTCATTCGACTGGATTAACTTGAATTCCAGCTATCTTTAATTGTATTTATTTAGTGTCCATTTGGCTAGAATCAAGCAGTCTATAAATAGCTTGTTTGTAACTTGTTTTCGGAACTTTTTTCACCTTGAATGAATTATAGCAAAGTTGTGAGTTTTCAAATCTTGTTGTTCTTGGTGATTCGAATTGACTTATCTAGCTTGCTAGTGGCGTCATTCTATCTCCATTCTGAACTTATCACTCTTCGAATGTGGCGTTCATCTCCATTAATACCGATTGGTTCCTATCTTCCTAGATAGAGGGTCACGATCCTATCAACTATCCATTGTCCATCTTAATAGTCGTATAAGATTCGGGTCTCTATTCCTTAATAGAGGTTCTTTCTTCTGCTGTTAAGTTTATTTTCCATTAATCCAACAACCTATCTTTTATTTATGTTCTTTGTTTTAAACTATCATCTTATAAAAAAATAGCCTTTTGGTAAACTGAATAGGGAAACAAACGACTCGGGTTCGACACCAAATACAAGTTCGTATCAGTATCACTAGGCAACACACCTTGTGATTGGTTACTAAGTTCAGTCGCAAGCTGGCCCATTTGGTTTTATAGGATTTTCAATGTGGCTACTTGGCTTTGGATTAAGGGATCATTTTTTGCTATGTATTCCTTCAGCAAGTTTTCTAAGCCATTGGAAGATTCAGCTTGAGGTTGTTTCCGAACTTGTTAGGTAAATACAAGTGGTTGTGTAACAGTCCATTTTTAGTGAAATCAAAATAGTGATTTTAGGACCACAAGTTCGATGAGAAAATATTTATTTTAATATTATTTTAATATCGACGGTATGATAGTAGTGTGGTATAAAAATTTTGTTAAGAAAATTTGACGTTTGCATGTTTAATCAAGTAAAAGGACCAAATTGTAAAAGTTGTAAAAGTGGAGTTCTAGTAGATAAAAGTATTAAATGGTTATAAAAATTAAGTGTAAAAGTACTTAGATGGTAATTAGACCATTTAAGTGATAGTGGATATTTATGGGATTGGTTTTATTGAAATTATTAATGTTTTGAAAGGATAAAATGGTTAATTAGTAATTAAAGTTAAATTAACTAAAAGAAAATATGTCCATCTTCTTCATTTTTCATACATTCAACTGAAAACACCATAGAAGAATAAGCTAGGGATTTGGCCAAACTCTTCCTTGTGCATGTGAGTGAATTTTTATCTCGTTTTTAATTATTTCTATGTTTTTTAAGTCGTATTTTAATCTAGCTAGCCTAGGGACTAATTTGCAAAATTGTTAAAAGTGTAGGGTCTTTCCATGAATTTCCTAGCTTGAAATTTGAATTTTCAGGGAAGAAAATAAATTTTGTTGATAAATAAACAACTTTTGTAAAGTGATTTTAGTTGAAAATGTCAATTAGGGTCTTGGATGTAGAACTAGTAAAAATGCATGGTGAAATGGTGAAATTATGATAAGTATGAATTGGTATGTGTTCATGAAGAATTCGGCTAGCTTGGGTTAGGGATGGAATTGCATGAATTTCAATTTACGAGCCTAAGGACTAAATTATAAAAAGTTAAAATGTTAGGGGTAAAATTGTAAGTATGCATAAATGTGATTTGTGGATTGAATTGAATAATTGATATTGATTGAAACACTTAATTGAATTTTATCATTTATTTAGATCGAGATAAATCTCAACCAGATTTAAATTGAGGAAAGGCAAAAGTTGTGGATTAGCTCAATTGTACTCCTACGCATTAGTTGTCAAAGTAAGTTCATATTATTTAAACATATAATTGAATTTCTATATGTATTTTTATCTTATAAAAATGTAATTAATTGTTTATGTAAATTATACCCTGTTTGTACTTCGGTACCCCTAATTACACTTACGTGCCCCTATTTGTACTTCGCAACCCCTGATTACACTTACGTGCCCCTGTTTGTACTTCGGTACCCCTGATTACACTTACGTGCCCCTGTTTGTACTTCGGTACCCCTGATTGCACTTAAGTGCCCTTGCTTGTACTTCGGTACGCCTGATTGCACTTGCGTGCCCCTGTTTAAATTTCGGTAATTCAATCAAGTAAAATAAGAGTTGCATTCAATTGATGTTAAGTTAATATATTTGCTATGTTCTTACTAAGCTCTGTAAGCTTATACATTTTTGTGTATCATTTTGTAGATCATTATTGTTGACCCTTGGACGGATCGAATCTTCGGCTCACACTATCTGTCGTTGTTGATAGCTCTTGAACTCTTAGGGTTGTGGCATGTATATGTGGATATATATATGTTGTTTTGGTATAGTATGGTGAATTACTAAACTAGGTGTTTAGGTAATTTTCTAAGTTTTTGAATAGATATATTTTGGTATAATAGAATGTTATGGAAGTAAACACTCACGGATTGTTTTGGTTTGTTGATGAATTTAGTTGTTATGTTTGGTTTATAAATATGGTATACTGGTCGGTATACTTTTGTCACTTTGATGCTTTAAGGATTGGTATGGATATGACCAATTTGGTATGTTACACGGACGTGTAAGGCCATTTCAAAAGTTACACGGCCTAGCACACGGGTGTGTGGCTTGGCCATGTGGCCCAAGTCAGAGAGTTACACGGGTACAGACACAGGTTGGGACATGGCCGTGTGACCCCTGCAGTATAAAATTTTCTAACTTTTTCCTTTTTGTTTCAAATGTTCCCAATTTAGTCCCGAATCATTTTTAAAGTGTTTTTAAGGCCTATAAGGCTCAAATAAGGGACGATATGTACGTGTTTGAACGAACTATGATATGATTTGTTAATGTTTGAAAATAAATGATTTAAGTTGCATATTTACGTTAATGCTCTGTAACCCTATTCCGATGACGGATACATGTTAGAGGTGTTACAGGTTGGGTCGGTCTAGGTTGTGCATAAGTGTTACTGAGTCCAGCCCCATGGTTACTCCAAGAGAAATTAAGGCGGTTTCGCCAAGATGGGTTATAAAAATTAGATTGCAGTCCTTGCCTTCTTCGGTTTTGGTTCTGGTTACTGATGTAATACATGGATTTTGGGTTTGATGGGCATTCTTCGAACAAGTGCCCTTCCCCACAATAAACACAGTCTACATTCTCAAATTGATTTGGTGGTTGAGCTGCAAAATTATTAAACCCATTAGTAGTAAAGTTTTTGGCATTTAGGATGTTGAAGATACCTAAGATGTGAGTGAAGTGAGGGCGTCTACTTCATGTACTCCAGCGACTTTGTAACACCCCTAAGCCGTATCTGTCGTCGAAATAAGGTTATGAAGCATTACCGTAAAAACATAGCTTTAAAACATACATTTGTAAACTTTAATATAAACATATCATAATCCATACATTAACATGCATATCGTCCCTTAATCGAGCCCTCGAGGCCTTAGAAACATTTTGGAAATGATTTAGACTAAATCGAAAACATTTGGAATATTTAGGAAAAATTTAGAAAAATTGAACTGCAGGGGTCACAAGGTCGCGTGACTCATGCCGTGTAAAAATAGAATTAGGGACACACAATAGTGTTCCAAGCCAAGCCACAAGCCCGTGTGCCAAGCCGTGTAACACTCGAAATGGCCTTACACACCTGTGTGCCAAGCTGTGACTCATGCCTGTGTTACTCTCTGAGTTGGGTCACACAGCCAAGCCACAAGCCCGTGTGCCAAGCCGTGTAACGCTCGAAATGGCCTTACACACCTGTGTGCCAAGCCATGTCTAGGCCATGTAACTGCCTGACTTGAAACCTTTAAAACCTACAGGTGACACACGGCCATGTCGTATGGCCGTGTGTCACACATGGCTGAGACACATGCCCGTGTCTTAGGCCGTGTGGACAAGAAATTGGCCAAAATCAAGCCATTTCCTTCACCCTTTTCAAGCATGTACCTACAAGCCGTTAGGACCCTTGTCCAAGGCATCAAAACATACCAAAACATGCACAAAATGACCAACTCAAATGACAAATTCCATTCAACCAATATTTCATATAGGCACCTGAATCAAAATCAAACTAACATACCTAAACTTATGCATATTTGAACACATTGCTACCATTTTAAAACATACCATAGTTGACCTATACCATGTTAATATAATCCTACAATTTGGACCATTACTCACATGCATCAAAATCACCCAAGTGACACAGACCAACTATTTCCAAATGGTACCAAACAATCAACATATATATACATACCAAAATCCACATTTAGCATTCAACCCAAACTTTAAACATAACTCCATCTATACATGCCATTATACCCTTGATCAAAACTTCAAAAACTACCGTTATATTCGTTGGATAGTGTGATAGATCTCCGACGAGCTTCCAAACTAATCGAGCTTCCGATAAACTATAAAACATAAGAAAGAAAACTACGTAAGCATATAATGCTTAGTAAGTTTGTAAGTTGTGAACATAACTTACGATATCAATGCATAACGTTATAATTTAAACATGATTCAATCCAAAATAAGCTTGGCACAAGCCTAAGCATCATCAACAACACATGTTAGAATATTCAAACATAATCCACGTGAATTTAACATAGGTAAGCCATTACACATGAACATAATTCATTTGAATTCATCATTTTCCTTAACATATCATACTTTCAATGAAACTTACCAATTCAACCCTTTTCATAAATACATGACATAGTTCCTTTTTAAACACTTAGCATCCCTTTTCTTTTCATGCTCGTTGAATTGTTTAGAATATCATTGGATATTTGGGATAGCTTATACGAAGTGTGCTAAACATGTAACCGTAACCTTTCCTTTCCTTTCCTTTACATCATTACTCACATGAGCTGTGGGTCAAAATGTAAGCTACAAGATACTACTCACACGAGCTATGGACTATCCGCAACAAATGTAGGACCTCAGCCATCAGTAGGACATTCAAGACCAGCACCCGAAACATGAAAACCCTAATGACATGTCATTTGTATCCCACGAATTCCTAAGGTTCAAACGGGGCTTGATAATCATCGTGACATCATTGGATTTACATCATTCACTTACATAGCAATTAGCACATTAACATATAGATCAATAAATAGAATTAAAATAATATATAATCATACGAACTTAACTCGATAACAAAGACATAGAAACGAGATCAACAATACGAAGCTTTCGCTTTTCCCCTATCTAACTCCATACGAGGTCTATATTGATCTAAATATATAAATTCAATCCATTTAATAATTTTATTATTAAATTAAATCCAAAATTCATACTTTTGCAAAATTATATTTTGCCTCTAATATTTTAACTTCTTTACAATTTAGTCCATAAGCTCATAAATTGAAATTTATGCAATTTCATCCACAGTTCATGCTAGCCGAATTACCTAGGGACTTATATCAACCCATACAAATCATCATTTCACAATTTTACCATGATATTTTACTACTTTAACAAATAACTGCCTAAATGATAATTTCATCAAAACTCAGTTTATAAAACTTGTTTATTTAACAACAAGGACTCATACTCTTTCATTAAATTTTAAGAATGATGAAAAAATGCTCATGGAAAACCCTAAACCTTTAATTTTTTTCAAATTAGTCCCTGGGCTAGCTAAATTAAGCTACAACGATCCCAAAAATATGAAAATCATTAAAAAGGGACATAATATCACTTACATGCAAGAGATGTATCTAGCCAAACCTAGCAAGCTTCCATGGAGTTGCTTTCTTTTTTTTTTTTGGTGGAAGAAGATGAAACTAAAGATGATATCTTTTTTTTCCTTAATTTACATAACATATTTATTAATTTACTAAATTAACCTTATTAATCAACCTTAAAATCATTTCATTTTATGTCCATAAGTGTCCAATAATAATGGTCTAATTATCATCTAAGTCCTCTTACATTAAATTTTCATAGCTATTAGATACCTTTAACTACTAGAACTTTACTTTTACACCTTTAACGATTTAGTCCTTTTTACTTAATTAAGCATGCAAACGTCAAAATTTCTTAACGAAACTTTTATAGACACTACTAACATACTATAGACATTAAAATAATAATAAAATAAAAATTTTCTCGTTAGATTTGTGGTCCCAAAACCGTTATTTTGATTTTACTGAAAATGGGCTGTTATAGACTCATCTTCTTAATGCTGCTCAATTGATTGGCCATTGATAACTGTTGCAGGAAATCTTCTCAATGATTTCATAAGCCTCATTGTAAGAATTAGAAAGGAGAGCACCATTAGCAGAAGTATCCACTACTATCCTTGTGTGAGCATTGAGACCGTTATAGAACGTCTCTAATTAGATGCAATGAGGGATTTCGTGATGAGGGCATCTTCGTAATAGTTCTTTAAACCTTTACCATGCCTCATATAAGGACTTTTCATCCAATTATTGGAACATAGTAATCTCGTTCCTCAACTTAGCATTCTTGCTAGGTGGGAAGTACTTCATAACGAATCTTTTTGCTAACTCTTGCCATATGGTAATGGAATTTGGTGGCAATGAGTTCAACCAAGCTCGACCTTTGTCCCATAGTAAACATGGGAACAACTTTAATCATATTGCATCTTCAGGTACTCCGGCTAATTTGAAAGAATCACTCACCTCCATAAATAATCCTAAGTGAAAGTAAGGATCTTCGGTAGGCATTCCACTAAATTCACCCACTGTTTAAAGCATCTGGAACATGACTGGTTTTAGCTCGAATTGTTGTGCCTCAATTTTAGGTTTCCTAATACCCGAATTAAGCTCATGAAACACTAGCATGACATACTGTCTTAGAGCTCTATCCCTATCCTCAGTAATATGGATAGGATTTTGAGCAGGGTTTGATTCGTTTCCTTGATTCAAATTTTCAAAGTTCATCTCTTCGGTCCTTATTTGAGCTGCTTGTTTTCTTCTTTGTCGAAAAGTTCTTTCAATTTCAGGATCTACGGGGAGTAAATTGATAATTCGATCCGTACTTATAAACACTTGAAAAAAACATAGAAAAATTAGCTAAGTTAAAATTGAACAGAAAAAATTTAACCAAAATGCAAAATTAAAAAATTCACAAATAATGACTTTTAAAACTGTCCCCGACAACGGCGCCAAAAACTTGGAACAACAAACATTGAAAAATTAGCTAAGTTAAAATTGAACAGAAAAAATTTAAACAAAATGAAAAATTAACAAATTCACAAATAGTGACTTTTAAAATAGTCCCCGACAACGGCGCCAAAAACTTGGAATGACAGAAGTGTGCAAGTGTACACAATCACAACAAGTAATAAAGTGACAAGTAAATGTCGAGTTATCGTACCCATAGGGACTATGAAATATGTAACACCCCCTACCCGTATCCGTTGTTGGAATAGGGCACGAGGAATTACCGGAGTTTACTAAACATTTTCAATAATTATGAATCATTTACTATTCATATTCTGAAAATAATCATAACGTCCCTCTATTGAGCTCTCGAAGCCCAAAACATTTATTAGGAACCTACTGGGATTAAATCGGAATCATAGGGAATTTTTTGCAGAATCCTAAATATATATATAGATTTTAAATTTTTTTATTTCCGAATTAGGTACAGGGTTCATACGGGCGTATCACATAACAAATCTTTTCATAAGAAATTACATAACTGAAACCTTTCCACTCTTTCATAAGCTCAATTATATTTTCATCTAAGAACTTACCATTCCAATGCACCTTATAATTAAACATATTACCATTCAATAGTAATTTGGCACTTGCCTAAACTTCAAGCAACAACATTGGTTAGCGTACTTTAATACTAGCAAACTTATTTTCTCGCCATGTTTCACTTAAATTTATTACTCGTCTTAATATACATAATTTTCCTTGTATCAACGTATCAAAGATAGTCTCATATTTACATGTCATGATATATATCATTCTCTTGTTGTTTCTTCTTAAATATAAATTATTCAATTCATTATGACAATATTTCATGTACCATAATTTTTTTATAAGTTCAATGTATATTTATTCCAGTAGCAGTTCATAATCTTGAATATGCATAATTATCAAGCAAGTTTCACATAAATGTATTTTCCATGTCATATTTTAGTATATCAAATAATTATCATTTCTATGTATTTCAAGTTTAATTTCATGATTTCCTGTACCTATCATTTTCTATTTTTATCTCGTTGAATTTCTCGAAATTTCGATGGATTTTCAAGGGTACACTTTAGTGTACAAATTCAGGTCCGTCAATTCATCTTCATGTGCGCACATTTTTCAGTTCAGAGAGCACACTCCCGCGAACCTCATTTCTTACAGCGGGATTACCAGTCCAAGCTAAATCCCCTGCAATGGCAATTACTCTAATGAGCTTGGATATGAATTACCAGTCCAGGCTAAATTCATGCCCTAATTCGGATTACCTGTCCAGGCTAAATCCATTTTCCACATATTCTTCGGGAGGGCTAAATCAAAATCATCCGTCCGGGCTATATCTTTTTCACACATATTCTTCGGGAGGGATATATCAGGATTGGATCACCCGTCCAGGCTAGATCCTTTTTACCGTCAATTCCTTTTCAGAGATCCATCGAATTTTCCTTCCATTTAACCTGGATTTTTTTTCTTTTTATCAAATATATCAATGTTTCATCAATAACATACATTTCAAGCATCTAAGAATATAATTCAAGTTACACGAACTTATCGAGCTAAATTGTAGAAATATCAAAATTCATGGACATATTGGTAATTTTTCATTTTTTCTTGAATTTCCACCCAAATCTTGATCTAAATTAATATTTCATTCAATTTATTAATTTAAATGATAAAACAATTCATTTCATGCAATTTGGTCATTTTTGACATTTTTACAAAATTACCCTTAAAATTTTACTTTTATTCAATTTAGACCCTGAACCTAAAACATGTAAATTAGCTATTTTAAAATAAACTCATATTAGCCAAATATTCACATATATTATTTTTCCTCATCCTCCACTCCATTCCACATCCTTGATATATATATATTACCACTATTTACTTGTTTACAGATAACAAGTTGTTCACTTGAGTTATAGTCACTGAATTAATTATATCTTATGCTACAAAACTCCGAATTGAGATCCATAAATTTTATCTGAAACTAGACTCACATATATTCTTACCATAAAATTTCCATAATTTTTGGTTTAGCCAATAAGTACAGTTTATTCTTTAAATTCATCCATGTTCTGCTATCTGACAGTTTTGACCCTTCTTCACTAAAAATTAATTATCTCCTTGTACAGGATTCAGATGATGTTCTCGTTTGTTCATTTTTAAAATAGACTTATTAAGGATTATAATGATATAAATTATAACTCATAATAATTTTTTTACAATGTTTAATGATTTTCCAAAGTCAGAACAGGGGAACCCGAATTCATTCTGACCTTGTCTCACAAAATTTATTATTTCTCATAATTTACAATTCTATTGATTACACCATTTCTTCTATGAGAAACTAGACTCAATAATATTTAATTTCATATTTTTTTCATCCTCTAATTCAATTTCCACCATTTTTGGTGATTTTTCAAAGTCACAAAACTGTTGCTGTCTAAACTGTTTTGTTGCTAAATGTACTCTTTCATAATTTCACTTTTTCACTTTCAATCACAATTCAATTCAAAATTCACTTTTCCATTTCTAAGTCGATATTCAATTCAATTCCACACCTATATTCATTATTCAATTACACTTAGTCAATTCCTCGATGAACACTTCAGAATAATAACAGATACTCGGTGGATTCAGCACATAGCAACCACCTTATTATTAATTAATGATGTCTGGTGGAATCAGCACATAGTAACCAGCTTACTAATCAATGATGTTCAGTTCACATAGTAGCCTGCACATAGTACTACACATGTGACCATTACCATCTGATACACGTAGTAGTCTGCACATAGTACTACACATGTGATCGAAACTATCCGGTACGCATAGTAGCCTGCACATAGTACTACACATGCGACCTATCATTCTGGTACACGTAGTAGCCTGCACATAGTACTACACATGTGATCATGACTTTCACTTTTACATAGTGGCCTACACACATTCCGTGCCACACATGTGATCATTTCTGTCACTTCATTCGCATCCCTTTTTATTCCAAAGATTCATTCGAGAATTTTTCACTTTTTCTCACTTTTCTTTTTATCGATCAATTTCAGTTTCTCGTCTTTCTTGACTTATAACAATACATTTAACTTATTTAACACTCACATTATTTAATTTAGTCCAAAAATCACACTTTGGCAAAATTATCTTTTTGCCCCTAAAGTTTTACAAAATTACGATTTTGCCCCTAGGCTTGTAAAATAATTTTATTCAATTTCTTTTCATTTCAAGCCTAGCCAAACCATTTTCATAACTATAGAAGTCCACAATTTTCACTTATTCACACACATTTTACAATCTTTTTACAAACTAGTCCTTTTATGCATTCTCACCGAAAATCACTTAGTAAAAGTTGTTTCTCCAAACATAAACATGCATACTCTACTATTAACCATCAAAATACACAAATTTCTAACATGGTTCAAAACCTATACCTTCATCATATCTCAAATAAATGGTAAAAATAAATAAATCATGTTACAAGGAATTCAAAAACGTGAATCATTAAAAACAAGGCTAGAACGGACTTACAATCGAGCTTGGAAGCTTGAAAAACCCTAGCCATGGTTTCTCCATGAAAATTTAGGCCCCTAGCTTGAAGGTGGACAAAAATTGGCTTTTAATTTTGTTTTTAATTCATTTTAATTACTAAATGACTAAAATGCCCTTAATGAAAAACTTTGGAAACATGCCTAACCATGTCCATTTTTGTCCACCAACTTAACCAATGGTCTAATTACTGTATAAGGATCTCCAATTTAAAATTTCATAATAATTGGACACTTCTAACATGTAGAACTCAATTTTTGCACTTTTTACAATTTAGTCCTTTTTATTAAATTGAGTGCTCAAACGTCGAAATTTTCGAACGAAACCATAAAAATATAATAAGAATAAATTTTTTTCCTCGTCGAATTTGTGGTCCCGAAACCACTGTTCCGACTAGGCCCAAAATCGGGTTGTTACAAAAGAAAAGTATTTATGAAATGTAAATCAAACACTTTCGTGATGGGAAAAATATTTTGTTTTGAAGAAGTGATTTAAAAACTAAAAATTAACTAAGTAATAAAAATAAAAAGTAAAAATTCCAATGCACGATTTCAAAAAGATGAGTTTTAATCGATGTGACATAATTGTGTTAGATCAATTACATTCATTAAATTAGAATTACTAAACCCATGTTCATGTTGTTACGAATATTTTCACGGCAACTTGGTAATTTGTTAACTACTGCTCATACATACTTACTAAATTAACTAATCTCTTGAACATTTTTCAATGTCAATTCAAACAATTAATCAGTCTTCATAAACACGAATAGGATTAAGTGAGGTAACAATATATTTATATATTGAAATTGTTTAATCACAATAATCTTGCAAGATATGCAAGGCTAATGTACCGTTTAATACCGTCACTAATTTAACCTTCAACTATCTTAGAAGATTAAGCATGCACCAATTAAATAATGTGTCAATTAATTATAATTTCAATACATTTAATAATTAATTCATTCGTTACCTTACATTTTATAATGCAAGCATAACATAAGCATGGTTTTATTTAATTGAACAACTCACCAAGGCCTATAACAATACAAACATGATTTTAATTCAAGTGGACAGAATGCAATCAATCTAACACGAATTAATTTAAGCCGTTTTAATTAGAATAAGAACAACAACAAAATAATTATCCATACTCATGATCACAACATAAACAAGAAAATTAAAGAGAAGGGAACTAGGAAGCAAATCCAATATTTCTCTAAAGCCAGATTAGTGCACTTCTCTACTCGTTGTGTTGAACTGAGACCTCTATGAAAAATTGAATGATGCTATTCCAAGGTGAAAGAAGGTTTTTTTTAAGAGAGAAATTGACAAGGGAAATGGGAAAACAAATAAGGGAATGGAAGAGAGAAAGTGAGTGAAAGAGAGAGAGATGTATAGGAATGAATGGTGTGTTGAATGAGGTAGAAAAGGTGGGTATTTATAGGTGTGAATGGCTTCTAAAACTAGCAAATAATAAGCAGCCACAAACTCTTCCTTGGCCGGCCGTACAACAAGCAAGTTTGAAACAAACTTGTTATTTTAAGCTAGGGGTAAAAGTTTGAAGACACGAAAAGTGGAGGGCTTTGAATGGAGTTTAGGGAAACTTTGAGGGCTGTTTTGCAAGCATAAAAATCATAAAAAAATCGGCTTATTGGCTTAGCTTGTTGGACGGTTTGGGGCTGCCAATTTGTTTGGTGGATCAGTCTTCCCTTTTTAGCATTCTGGGCCATTTTCTCCTTCAGCCTTTATATTAATTTTTAACCCAATTAACTTTGGACAAAAATTAAATATAAATTATATAAAATAATCATAATTTGGACCACCAATTGGCTGGAAAAATATTCAGCCTTGCTCTTGGTTCACTCGATGTAAAAATTTTTCCAACGGTTCAAGCCTTTTGAGGTGTCTACCGAGCCAATTTTCACCTTTTGTGCAAAACTGTTGAAAATAAACAAAATTTGTGAAATTTTATTATAAAAATAATTAAAATTAAATATGCTAATAATTTAAGTGCAAATTAATTATTTTATAATTAAAGTGTGAATTTCGACAGGATTTACTATGAAACTGAATGAATTAGGGCTCAAAGGTGTTGCAAAAGTCTATATTTTTGTGTTACCACTCTCTGTGAATCTTTTACTCTTGCAAATAGACTTTGCACTCTGTTTTTACCACTAGAGGATTCACTCACCATTGGGTCAATTGAATTTTGACTTTTAGCACTAATGGCCCCTTTTCTCTCAGTCTTTTTGGTTTGTCCTTTCCCCTTAACCCCCTCATAGAATTTCATTATTTTCATTTGATCGTTATACACGTCGTTGGGATTCAAAGGGGCTAAAGTAAATTTCTTCACTTTAAAGATAAGGAAATATCAATTTTGTTTTCCATGGTGTATTACATCACGATCAAATTGCCACGGCCTTCCAAGAAGTAAATGATGCGAGTCTCAAGGCAGAATTTCAGACCCATGAATGTGATTGGCTCACACTACCTCAAGGCCCAACAATAATTTCAAAGGCTAAGCAAATCAAATCAGGATTCAATCAAAGACATGATTCAAGAACGAATCTTTTTGAGGAAAGGGGGAATGATACATGCACGGATGGGGTGAAATTTATTAAATTCCAATAACCAAAGCTGACAATTTTCAAGCTTAGGAAATTAACATACTTGCAATGAATTTTTGGACGAGATCCTGGTATTTTTGGGTTGAGATGTCTACATGGCGTTTTAAGATCTATATCTTAGCTTACAAACGCATTTTGACTCACTCGATTTTGAGTTTGGGATCTCAAGTTATGATCATTTTAGTAAAGATTGCGTGAGCCAAATTTCTGAATAGGATTATGACGGGAATTACGAATTTCGAGCTTGTAATTCGAGTTTAAATCTTATTGGGTTTGGGTTTTAGGCTTAATTTTTATTATATATGAGTCCAATATTGTATTTATCAGCTCTTTATTTTATTATTATTTTATTCCAAATTTTTTATAACTATTTAGTATTTTAAGTTATTTAGGAGTTTTATGTTAACAAGGAAGTTTAGTTTAAAACTACTTATTGTTTAGATTAAATTAGAGTTCTAGTATACTTAAGAGTTTTATTTAGATTTATTTAGCTAGCCTATATATAGGCCTTTGCATTGTACACAATTTATTCAATTCATTATTATTCAACTTTTCTTTTGAGTGTATATCTTTTTAAGAATTTTTCTTGAGTTTCTTTTAGAAGAGTTTTAACAATTTTTTCAGATTGTGGTGATCATCTTTAAGCTTTTTTTTGCCAAGTTTTCTTTCTTGGAGGGGAAGTTAGAGCTGCTTGAAGGGGGTTGTGGATTCTTCGTGTTTCCAATTAAGCTGCAAACGGGACCAATCACTCATGCCCAAGCCAAGAGATTCAGGGAAGCTATCTCGGGTCTTGTTGATCAAGTTTAGGGAGAAGTTGTAGCGGGATTCATTAATCGAGCTTGGGAATGCCCTCTATCCAACCCATGCAACTTGCTTCAAGCCAATTTTTATTTTAGTTAGCTTAATTTGGCTACTGGAATAAGGACTTAATTTATTTTAGTTAATTTAGTTACTTAAGTTAAACATCATTAATAGTTCGGACATCATTAATTTTGTCTTTAATTAAGTACTAGTTTGGACAACATTAATATATGTTTTACATTCGGTCTTAAGTCAGACATTATAATTGTGTGTCTAAGTTTAATACAAATTAAGTTATGTTTCCAATTTGTCTTTCAGGTTGTTCACATTGGCGGCTGAACATGCATGTATAGTTTCAGATACATTGGACCGAATTTATGAGGGAACATGCACTAGGACGTTCACGCATATGGTAGCTGTTGGTTACACTCTTCCAAGTGACTATTCATGAAAAGCTATGACATCAATTGAGTCCACACTTGAATTGATCAGCCAGTTGTTTTGTTCACACCAAAAGGATCGTCCAAATCCTGATGTTCACACCAAAGACTTTTCAGGCGCCTCAAGCAGCATTTAAAAGATGCATGCACATTCAGTGATCCAAGGTGGCATTAACTTATGTTCATAACTATTCTTGACCAATCAAGCTCATTGCTTATTCAGCTCAACTTCTAAGTCCACTGAATTGACTACTTGGGAATTTCAATTGACAAAGCTAATGGCAACTTCCATACCTAGAAGTCTTCAAAGAATTTATCAGATAAATCAATAAACTTTCAGCTCCATTTAATCTGATTGTATTATGCCTATTCGGCTGACTTCTTTACAGCCTATAAATATTAGGCTTGAAACATGTAGAAAGAACTTTTGATCCTTTGATGAATTTTAATATTTTTGTGAGTTGTTCAACTCTCATTGTTCTTTTGTGACTCAAATTGACTTATCTAGCCAGTCTAGTGGCGTCAGTATGATTCCTTTGTGAATTTATCACTTTTACAAGTGTGGCGTTCAACTATACCGCCATGTGCAGGTTAGGTACTTCTCTTTTGATTGTCGACTCAACATCCTACAACGATCCCAATCTTAAATGTGGTGATGTTTATCTTTTGTAATGGCATGTACCTAGGATGTCTTTGGTTTTTAATGAATTTGGTATATGTGATGTAATTGAGTTTAAGTATAATGTTGGTTTGGTATATATAGAAACTTATGTTTGTATTTGGAGCCATAATTTGGCATGTTGATTTGAACCAAGACTTGTTAGGTGTTTGTGAATTTAAGTTTGATGTTTTAGGTAGATATAAGCTAGGCCAAATTGATTGATTTTGACATGTTTAAAACTTTAATTTGAATGATGCATGGATGATATGTTTTTATGATATTACATATGGAGGTACATTGGTTAGACATATTAGGTGATGAATTTGGTGTATTTTGGGCATGTTTAATCGTGTTTTGAATAGGTTAAACGATTGGTAATTGAGTTACTTAGTGCCCAAGTGAGTAGGAAATGGTAAACTTGAGTTTTAAGGTACTTTTGGGTGCACACGGCCTAGCCACAAGGGCGTGTGTCACACACGGGCAACACACATGGGCATGTGACCCAAGTCAGAGAGTTACACGGCCTAAGCCATACAGGCGTGTGTCTCAGCTGTGTGAGGCACACGGCCTGGCCACACGGGTGTGTGACCCTTGCAGTTGAAATTTTTCTATCTTTTTTCTAAATTTTTTAAATGTTCCTGATTTAGTCTCAAATCATTTCTAAAGTGATTCTAAAGCCTCGGTGGCTTGAATAATGGAGGATATGCATGTTTAATGATGGGTTATGTTATGATTATTGAAATGTTTTGAAATGAATGATTTAGGTTACATTTACTTGGTAATGCTCTGAATCCCTATTTCAATGATGGATACGGGTTAGGGGTGTTACACGTGTAACTCACTGACTTGAAACAATAGAATTTTACAAATGATACACTGCCGTGTCGCCAGGCCGGGTTCACGGCCATGTGAACCCTAAAATTCACCTAAAATCAAACCATTTCAAGTCTAATTCATACCTAATCATTCATACCATTTGGGCACACATTCAAGGGATTTAAATATTATTCAATTACACATAAACATGCCATTTCAAACATCCTAATTCATCTAACCAGTATGTCATTCAAAGGCACCACAATTGTATCAAAACATTATGGATCAAACCAAAGCAATTTTACCATGTCTCAAGCAAATAACCTAGTTCAAACACCTACCAAAACACATCACAATGACCATTTTCAAGCCATCACAAACATACCAAAAGACCATGCATTTCATTTACCTAAAGGTGGTCAAAATGACCTAACGCAACAAGCATTACAAGTCCATCAACCAAACATAAACTTCAATGGCATAAACATACTAAATCAACCATTACACATCCATGAATTACTATTACAAAAGGTCCTATACATGTCATTATTAACTTTGGCCAAAATACTCAAAAACTACCGAAACAATTGTTGGATAGTGTGATAGGTCTCCGATGAGCTGTCAATTATCTATAAGATAAAGGAAAGTAACTACGTAAGCAACGAGTGCTTAGTAAGCTCATAAAAACTTACACATAACTTACTATTTCATTAATATAATTCATAGATTAAACATAAAATCAATGCCAATGCCATATGTTTAGTATAAGCCTATAAAAACTCACAAGTTAGTATACTTGTCCATGATATAAATGAATTCAATCATAAGATAAGTAGATTTTCCTTATATATATGCATCATTTAACTCATCAACCTTTCCATAAGATCATAATTCATTCTATTTGAATACTTACCATTTCATTTCTTTTTCTTACCCGTTGAACCATCTAGAATTACATTAGATACTCAAGAATACTCACATACATAGTGTGTCTTTCCATATAACCGTAACCTTTCCTTTACATCAATGCTTACACGAGCTATGAAATGGGCCTACTCACACGAGTTGTGGGTTGGAATGTAAGCTACACGATGCTGCTCACACGAGCTGCGGAGTATCCGCAACAAATGCAGGACCTCAGCCATCGGTAGGACATTCCAGACCAGCACCTGAAACATGAAACCCCTAATGACATGTCATTTGTATCCTAAGAATTCTTAAGGTTCAAACGGGACTTGTTATCCGTCAATTCATCATAGCATTGTTGCATATATGTTCAAATCCATTTACAATTAACACAATATAATATATAATCAAATTAACTAACATTAACACAATTATAGTTCATACGAACTTACCTTGATAACTAGGGCATAAAAGTAGAATCGAACACTAATCCGAAGCTTTAGCTTTTACTCGATTTAAGTCCGATTGTGGTTTATCTTGATCTAAATAGATAATTTTAATCAACTAAGTACTTCTAGTATTCAATTTTATCCATAGTTCATATTTATGTTAAAATTACAAAATTACCCCTAGTACTTTGACTTTTCACAATTTAGTCCTTAAGCTCATAACTTAAATATAACTCATTTTAGCGTAAATCCAACTTAATCAATGTTACAAGGGACCTTTAAACAATCCATAATTACCAAAAATTCACGATAAAACCCATGGATTTATACTTTTAACAATTTAATCCCTATTTCTAAAATTCATCAAAAATCACTTAACAAAACATGTTTACTTTACAACCAAGATTAATAATCTATCAAATAACATAAAAACACATTCAAAAACATCAATGGTAAGTCCCTCAACCTTTAACAATTTTTCAAATTAACCCCTGGGCTAGCTAGATCAAGCTAAAATGAACTCAAAAACATAAAAATCATTAAAAACGGAACATAGAATCATACCATGCAAGGAAGAATTCAAAACCGAAGTTTTTCTCCTCTTAAATGGAAATTTTTAGTTCAAAAACATAAGAAAAGAAAGAAGATGATAGCTTATTTTCCTTTTAATTAACTTAATCTTTTAACCTAATTATCAAATTACCATATTAACCTTTAAAATTCATTAAAAATTCATTAAAACCTATCTATGCATATCCACTAACTCTTTAATTGGTATATTTACCATTCAAATTTATTAACATTCCTTTCCATAGCCATTTAGCCCTTTTAACTAATACAATTCAACTTTTACACATTTTATAATTTAGTCCTTTTTATTTAATTAACTATTTAAACTTCAAAATTTCTTAACAAAAATTTAATACGGCCTTAATATAATCTCGTAGACATTTAATAAATAAAATAATAATAACTCACTCGTCAAAATTGTTGTCCCAAAAACACTGTTTTTGACACCATTAATAATGGGCTATTACAATATATAACTTATTGTTATATATCATTGTGTATTATTATACTAGTTGAGATATGCTCTATGTAACACCCCTTACCCGTATTCGACACCGGAATAGGGTACGAGGCATTACCAGAACACATACGCTTGTAAACGTATTGAACCGAATTATAAAATTTCATCTAAATTAAAATTTTCAAATTATTAACATACTTTTATTGTTCTTCACTATATATTCTCAAAATTTTATATTTATAATAAATAGGGCCTACTAGACCCGATACATACTCATGCAATTCAATGCTTCATTTCTTTTTCATTCATTTCACAATTTCTCATGATTACAATTCAAATCATATCACTAGCAATTTCCTTTTAATTCACTTACAATTCAATATCATTAAGATCAATACTAATACTTATTTACCATTTAACTCAATATTTATCGATTATACCATTCATTAACACATCTATGAAATTCTCAATTTTGCAATGAAAATATCACTTTAGCTTAAATAACAACATCAATTCAACTCATTATCCCCTTTTTCGTCATTTTACACTTCAAGTATGAACTTACTATTTCATTACCTTTCTATACCCGTTTCCTATACATATCACACAAGACAAACATATCATTCAACCATAGTCGCAAGCTAGTGCATTTAAACATAATTCTTTTTGGAACTAACCACATGATAAACCATTTCACTAAAGATTACATAATTTAAATCTTATCACCCCTTTCTTGATCACACGCATATTTCCATTTAGGCATTTACCATTTCAATGCATAAATTATAAGTTTAATGTGGCATAATCCAGCCACAACTTGGCCAAAGCCTAAGCATATACACCAAATATGTTAGCCAAATAAACATATAGCATAAGCATTATAAGCATGGATGAGCACAACATTTGTTCATGTATCAAACTTACCAACATGAGTTAATTCATAAACCATTCATGACATTACTTCATGCCAAATCATATACCCAATATACCATACACACACTATGAAACTTTATTTTCCCACATGATCTTAAACCATGACCAATAATGCACAAATATAAGCGTCATTTCTATTTCATCGTTTATCAATTATAATCGAACATATGACTAATTATACACAAATAATTCATATATTTTCATATTTTCCTCCTCCTCCTCTCCATTCCACATCCTTAATGTGTATAACACACTTAAACAACATTATCCATACTTTCACTATTTTCCTGTATGTAAATTCAAGCCGTCTGTCTGAGTCAGAGTCACTAATTTATTTATATCTCGAGCTACAGAGCTCCAAATTAAGATCCGTTAATTTTTTCAAAAACTAGACTTATATATCTTTTTTCCATAAAATTTTTAGAATTTTTGGCTTATCCAATGAGTACAGTTTATTCTTTAAAGTTTCCCCTATTTCACTGCTCGATAGTTCCGATCCCTCTTCATTAAAAATTAATTATCTCATTGTACATAATTCAGATAATGTTCTCATTTGTTTCTTTTGAAAATAGACTCACTCAGGATTCTAAACATATAAAGTTTAGCCCATAATTATTTTTTTATAATTTTTAATGATATTCCAAAGTCATAACAGGGGATTTCGAAATCATTCTGGCCCTGCCTCACTAAAATTTAAATATCTCATAATATAAAACTCTTTTGCTTACTTTGTCTCTTTTATGTGAAAATAGACTCATTCAGCTTTAATTTCATATATTATTTAGCTTCTAATTCAATTTCTACCATTTTTTATTTCAAAGTCACAAAACTCCTGTTGTTCAAAACTATTTTATTTCTAAATTTACTCTTTAATAGTTTCATTTCTTCATATCATCTTACTCAAGGGTCGATTAAATATCGAACCCAATATTCATCACGTAATCTTATTCATTTCACATGTACTTTCACTTGTCCAATATCCCCGATGAACACTTCGAAATATTAACCGTTACTCGGTGAAATCAGCACCTAGCAACCACCTTATATTCAGTGATACGGGGAATCAGCACATAGCAACCCCTTTCACAATCAAGGAAACGGTGGAATCAGCACTTAGCAACTACCTTTAGAATAAATAATTTGGGGAATCAGCACTTAGCAACCCCTTTTCGATCAGTGATTCGGGGAATTTGCACTTAGCAACCCCTTTTTGATAAGTGATTCGGGGAATTTGCAATTAGCAACCCCTTTTTGATCAGTGATTCGGGGAATTTGCACTTAGCAACCCCTTACATTCAATGAATCTTAGTCTAATCCGAGTGTTCAACCGAGAACCTTATTTTACAACATTTTACCAACTTTTTCAAATTTAACCACATTTTTGTAATTTACATCAAATATTTATTCTATATTCAATGATATCTCAACAATATATTAAATAAAATTAAAACAATGCATTATTCACATACAAACTTACTTAACACTCACATTATTCAATTTAGTCCAAAACTCATACTTTGGAAAAATTACATTTTTGCCACTAAAATTTCACAAAATTATGATTTTGCCCCTAGGCTCGTAAAATAATTTTTATTTAATTTCCTTGCATTTTAGGTCTAGCCGAACCATTTTCATAACTATAGCAGTCCACAATTTTCACTTATTCAGACACTTACACACATTTTACAATCTTTTTACAAACTAGTCCTTTTATGCATTTTCACCGAAAATCACTTAGTAAAAGTTGTTTCTCTAACCATAAACATGCATAATCCACCATTACCATCAAAATACACAAATTTATAACATGGGTCAAAACCTATACCTTCATCATATCTCAAATAAATGGTAGAAATAAATAAATCATGTTACAAGGATTTAAAAAACGTGAAAATCATTAAAAACGGGGCTAGAACGAACTTACAATCGAGCTTGGAAGCTTGAAAAACCCTATCCATGGTTTCTCCATGCAAATTTCGGCCCCTATCTTGAAGGTGGACAAAAATTGGCTTTTAATTTTGTTTTTAATTCATTTTAATTACTAAATGACTAAAATGCCCTTAATGAAAAACTTTGGAAACATGCCTAACCATGTCCATTTTTGTCCACCAACTTAACCAATGGTCTAATTACCATATAAGGATCTCCAATTTAAAATTTCATAACAATTGGACACTTCTAACATGTAGAACTATTTTTTTTGCACTTTTTACAATTTAGTCCTTTTTACTAAATTGAGTGCTCAAACGTCGAAATTTTTGAACAAAATTTTTAAGAAATTTTCATGACATTATTCTGTGAAATTTTAGACCATAAAAATATAATAAGAATAAATTTTTCCTCGTCGAATTTGTGGTCCCGAAACCACTGTTCCGCCTAGGCCCAAAATCGGGTTGTTACACTCTAAGTCCCTACACTTTTTGTACATTTGAAAGTTAACTCTTCTAATATATTATATAATGTTATATCATATCATATAATATATTTATAGTTTATATATATGCATTGATGTTTAAACATTATAATATCATAAAATGTTATATCTTTTACTATAATCTACGTTATAATAATATATATGTATTAATATTTTTAGTAATAGTTATATATTATATCATTATTTTATGTATTAATAGTATACGAATTTAGTATATTGGTTTAAGGTCAGGTTAGGTAATCGGTCTTCGTTTCGGTAATAGTTATATAATATATTATTATATAATCATCAAATTTTAATTTTATATTTTTTAATATTGTTAATTTTATATATTTATTATACATATATAATTATAGAATTAAAAATATTTTATATTAAAATAATATTTTTAAAATTTTATTTCACTTTTTAATTTAACATAAAAATTATTATCAATTACTTTTCCTATTAATAAAATTTTAGTATAAAATATACAATGCTTATGAATACATTTTTTAAAAATAAAGAATTATAATTTATTTTTATTTTAAGTAACAACATAAAATTATCTTAATTATTATAGTCATCATTGTTGTTTAGTTATGAATTCGGGTTTTGGGTCGGATTTATCTCAAGCTCGAGCCAGATCGGTCTTTGACTTGGATCTGTTACAAGCTCAGGCTTTCTCGGACTTAGATCATTACAAGCTCAGATCGACATGGGCAGACTTTCGGGCTCAAGTCTATTTTGCCAGCTCTAATGTTTAGTGATGACATTTAGAGATTGCATATACTAGCTGATATATGTATCAGCTAAAGTGCTCTAAATAATTATGTGTTTCCAAATAAGTCTTGGGCATGCTAGAAGTACGAAAAACTAGCCAATTCTATAAAATGAAAAATTCTTAAAAGAAAGAAGCAAGAAATGAATATGGTCACATGTTAAAAGAGGCGGGTACTCATGAAGAGATCCAATGCATACCTTTTGATAAAATCCTAAAAGTGGTTCAGGTACATGAAATTATGAATATAATGAGATATCTCAACCAGTTGTGTCATAACTAAAGATGATAGAGCTAATAAAAGGAAATTATTGTCAACAATGCTTCTATTATACCTCATGAAATGTATCTCAAACATGAAGTTCAAACACCCAAAAGGTTTAAAGCCAAGTGGAGAACATGTAGCATAATAGTGAAAAAATAAAAGTTATAAAATCTAGAATTGACTTGTAATACAAACTTTCACAAGACACTTGACTTTGATTATGAAAAATAATTAAAGTTTTTGGAGTGCAATAGTTTGACACTAAATAAAAATTATTTATTTTACATTTAGTACATTTGTATTAAGTTGATATAAATTATTTGATAAAATTATAAAAAAAACAAAAACAAAAACCCCTAAAAGATTAATGCTTGAAGCATAAAACTCGAGTTTCGTGAGAAAACCATTAAATATGAATATGAGTTATTTCACATATTTTTAATTATCAATGTATTTATACATATATGTTATTATTGTTGATATTATGTATCAAATATAATTGGAGTTTCTGAGAATTTCCAATAGCAATATATTTTTGGTAGATAAACTTTACAATAAAAGTATACCTAAAGATCGAGTGTTCAATAAGGACAAATGGTCACACAATAACATCATAAACAATTACTATTAAGTATCCAATGGTGTTTATATAATCAAAATTAATCAAGATCATTTTTATGTAGATTGGAGATATTGAAAAGGAATACAATTGATCATACAATTATGTTATAAAATGATGGTACTGAAGTACTATTTCTTTATGTGTCTAATACACTCATTGAGTTGGTAATAGTGAATGATAAAATCCATAATTTTTATAAAGTTGTTGGCAACATCTAAAGCGTAGCAATTGAATTTTATTGTTATAATGATACACATCAACAAAATTTGTTATATATGTTGATGATTTACTATTCATAAATAATATTAAACGTCTCAACATTAAGTTGTAAATGATGTTAAAATAAGAGAGTAAAATACACACTATACCCTTTTTTTACTAGACTCTTTTTTTCTTTACTAGAATATTTTTCCCGCAGGGTTTTTCTTAGTAATATTTTAACGAGACATATTCATTCTTTGTTAATGGATATCCAAGAAGGGGCGTTATAAACAATATATTATTATGGATGTCCATAACTCTCAAAGTTGTAACCTCGAGTGAAAAAATAAGGATTTTATATTGTAATTAAGCCTATATTTACTATTTGTAACTTAAGAAATTGTATTATATTAGAAGACCTAGAAGTATGTACAATATACAGAAGGAATGAAATAAAAAGTTCTCTCATTTGTCATTCTATTATACTATTTCTTTATATTTATATTTTCTCTTTACTTTATTCTTTCCTTTCATTATTTCATAATAATTCTGTCTTTTTTATAATTACAAAATTAAAAGAAAAAATCAAAATTTTTAAATTAAAAAATGCAAAAACTTAATGTGTCCAAATTAAAAATAAATGAACTAAATTCAAATTTTAATATACCATAGGATCGCTAGCATATTTAAACTTATGGGTGTTTTTTTTCAACTTTAATTGGAAGCCAACTAATCTTGCACTAACCTGTCCATATGTACAAAATGTTTACCGAAGAGTATCCTGGAATTGATTTTGTTACTATATTAATCATCCATCATTCCAAATATATTTTTGTATCTTAATGCAATAGTTTTAGTCTAAATTAGGTAATGGTTCTCACGGTTTAAACTTATTTTTTATCTCAAATATTTTTTTAATTTGGTAATTGTTTCTACCTTAATAATTGAATTAAATAATTATTTCCACATTAAAATTTAAATATTTTTTAAATTAATTTTTAAACCTATAATTGTTCTCACAATAGAGTTTAAAATTTTTTTTCTCTAACTTCTTTCCGAAAAATATCATGGATTAATTTAGACAAAAAAAATTAAAATTATAATTTAAAATTAATTGTCAAATTCAAAAACGAATTTTAAAAAAAATTTCAAACCCTAAACCAAAACAATTACCAAAATTAGGCCAAATAATGAATTAGTTTTATTTTTAAAAACACAAGGAAATTTGAATTACAAATATTATTATCTATAACCGCACACCTAGAGAGCATCGTACGTAATGGAACAGTATATAGGATCGAAAATATAAAGCATATATGGGAAATTGTCATCTGGAAAGAGCTCTCTGTCTATAATAACTAGCCTTCACCATTTTTATTATTTTAACCTGTAGTGCAATTGTAGATTTAACAGTCTCTGCTTAGCTTTCAAGCTTTTCAAGGTATGGTTTCTTTTCTTTTCTCTTTTTTTTTTATTATTCTGTATTATCTCAGTCTCAAGCACACACGAAATGACAACAAAGAATAAAAACCAAAAGGATATCTCCCATGAAATCCGTAATGGTTTAAGTGCATGCAAGCAATCTGCTTTCTTGCTCCCCATTTCCTTTCTTCTTCTTCTTCTTCTTCGTGATCTTTCTTGGTTATAGCCATTGAACTTAAATCATAGTGGAGAAGTTGTTTGGTAGATTTTTACATCGTTGAGTGATGAGATCTGTAGAGAAAAACTCAAATTTCATTGAAAATAAATACCCCTAAATAGAAAAGCCAAGAAGAAGGCTTCAATTCTATCCAACTGTCCCAATTGTGCTCGAATTTGGACGGAGAGAAAAATCCTAACAGATAAAATCTATCTTCTTTTTTTTATGGAGAATACATTGTCATAGTTAACGAATAATTTCTTGACTTTCTTCCTATAGGTCTAGGGTGAGCCAACCTGGATTTGTAAGGTCTGCTGAGCCTCGCTCAATCTTATAACAACGACTATGAAACTGATATTTGATGATTTGTCATTTTAATTCCTCAAACATTTTACATGTTAGTATTTCAGAGCGAAGATAGCGATGGAAGGTGGTGAGAATGAGAATGGGGGTAAGAAGAGGGGATGTGGTTGCAGCAAGCAAGATTTCTTGCCAGAAGAGTCATTTCAGAGTTGTAGAAGCTATTTGAATGCATTGTGTAACACTAAATCTAGGCTTAGAGACCGGCTGCTGGCACGTTCCGCGGACCACATGGAACTACATGAAATACGTGGTCGTAGCCAGCATGAAATGAAGAAAAGGTTGAATTGGTGGGACATAATTTGGTTTGGGATTGGAGCTGTGATGGGTTCAGGAATATTTGTCCTCACTGGGGAAGCTGCTAGAAATCATTCTGGGCCTGCAGTTGTGGTTTCGTATCTTATTTCAGGTATGACTGCGCTGCTCTCGGTTTTGTGCTACACTGAATTCTGTGTGGAACTGCCGGTTGCGGGAGGCTCATTTACATATCTTAGAGTAGAGCTGGGTGATTTCGTTGCTTATATTGGTGCTGGGAACATTCTGTTTGAGTACGTGGTTGCTGGTGCTAGTGTGGCAAGGTCCTGGACTTCCTACCTCGCTACTTTGTTCAACCATGACCCCAATAGTTTCCGCTTCCATGCTTCATCCTTTCCCGAAGACTACAGCCATTTAGACCCTATTGCAGCAGTTGTCTCACTGCTCATCTGCATTACCGCATGTATGAGCACCAAAGGGTCCTCAAGGTTCAATTCCATTGCCACCATTGTCCATCTACTAGTTTTGCTTTTCATTCTCATTGTTGGTTTAACCAAAGGTAACCCCCAACATTTTTCCAACTTTGCCCCTAATGGCATCCGTGGTATTCTGAAAGCTTCCTCTATTCTCTTCTTTGCTTATGTGGGATTTGATGGAGTGGCAACCCTTGGAGAAGAGGTTAAGAACCCGGGTCGAGATATCCCAATCGGCTTAATAGGCTCGATGTTGATTATAATACTACTGTATTGCCTTCTCTCAGCAACATTGATTTTGATCCAACCCTACTACCAAATTGATGTGAATGCGCCATTTACTTTGGCATTCCAAGCCATAGGCCTGAAATGGGCTAAATATATTGTTGCTTTAGGTGCATTGAAGGGCATGACCACGGTCTTGCTAGCCAACATACTCGGACAAGCTCGGTATTTCACTCACATAGGGCGCACTCATATGGCACCACCCTTCCTTGCAACCGTTAACGAGAAAACAAGAACACCAGTTAACGCCACAGTCGTCATGACCCTCGTAAACTCCATCGTAGGATTCTTCACAAGCCTTGACGTGCTGGCAAACCTTCTTTCGCTGACAACACTGTTAATTTTCTCACTGGTTGCATTGGCGCTTTTGGTTAGACGTTACTATGTGGGAGGTGAGACAACAAGCTCCAACAGAAACAAGCTGATCCTGTTCTTGATGTTGATCATAGGATCCTCAATTGCTACTGCTGTATATTGGGCGATTGGGAAAAATGGATGGATCGGGTATGCAGTGACAGTCCCCATTTGGTTCATAGCTACGCTTGGGCTAAATCTGATGGTGAAGGAAGCAAAGAAACCTAAGTTGTGGGGAGTGCCATTAGTGCCTTGGCTACCATCAGCTTCTTTTGCCACTAATGTTTTTATCATGGCTTCAGTTGATGGGGCATCATATGTGCGATTTGGAATCTGGACATTGCTATTGCTACTCTATTATGTTTTCATTGCACTACATGCTTCATATGATGCAGCCAAGGAGACTACTGATACAACTTCCGCAGCTACTGCTACATGCCTTGAGGATGGAGGAGCATCACAACTCCACCATTGAACCTTTTCTGGAGTAGATTATTATTAAATATTGCTCTTATTTATTTTCATTATTTGTAACTTCAAGGTTTAATTAGATTAATGCAACATTTTGTTTTCTAATTCGGCTTGTGCAAATTAATTTCATATTAAAATTTTTAAGATTACCAACTGAAGCATTTCAGGAGGCAAGGCCAAACGTCCAGGCTGGTTTTCTCTACAATAAGATAAAAAGGCCGAAGGAAAGATGATCAAATAAGACGAAGGAAATTCTTGCGAATAGAGTAGAATATCGTCATTTAAATAATGAATTACGCACAAGTGAAACACCTGCAGCTCCCCTAATGCTTTGAAAACCCAACACTGGAATATATATATATATATATATATATATATAAGTTGCTTACAAGCTAAAAACAATGAAGATGGCAATGGCACCAACAAAAAGACCTTTGGGTGAGAAAGCACACAGACCTAAAAAAAGGAAACTTACAATTGATTGCTTTTTGATGCGTTTATATTTTCTGACCAAATTTTATGTCTCTATCTTAAGGAGAGAATTAAGAGATGTACTATTGAACCGCTGAGCAAGACCACGGATCACAAGAACAATAACATCCCTGATGTATCGCGAATGCACCATGAGGTCTACTTCGTTCTCGCTGTCCACCACAATCCTAAGTCGGCGTTGGTCATTACGAAAAACCTCCACCTGCCACAACTTGGATCCTTTAGATTTAAACAAAAATAAAGAACCGAGTCTTGATGACCAATCTAGCCATTCATCACTAAAATATTTTCTTAATATGAGAAAAAAGGTCCTTGAAAAGTATTATCAATTCATTTTATCCTATAATCTAATGCACCAACTAGAAGACAACAATGTGGATTGCATTGTCTAACAACATGAAATTAGCTCTGTCAAGAAACAAACTTACATGAAAAGGAGGAGCAAAGGTTCCGCGTATTTCGGTAGTAGGAAAAGAAGTCTTTGAACCCGGCTTTACAACCTTAACTCGTTTTCTATTAATTTCCAGGATTCTTCTCTCAAGGCACCCTTCTCCTGGGACCTGCAACATTAATAATGATAAGAATAGATAATTATGTTTTTCTTTCTGAAATAGAATAACCATATAAAGAACGGAAGGGAGGATATGAATATATGAAATAAGAACCTTCTTTGGGTTGCGATCCTTGTCACATAATACCTGCTCCAGAGATTGAAGCAATAAGTCTCAGAAATCAAAAAAGTATAAACAAACTTGGCCACTTCATCTGTCAAAGTATCAAGTTACATTGTCTTATATTTTTTTTCCTAGGATTAAGACTCAAATATATTTCTACTTAGGATGTCTCCACCATTGCTTTTGAAAAACACTTTTGATATCAAAAGCACTTCTACAACCATAAGTATGCAGATAACATTTTTGAACACAATTACTTTTGGAAAACACTTTTAAACTCGACATTTTTATTTATTTAAAATCACCTTTTTAAGCCTCATTTATCATCCCTACTTTTTTTCATACTATTTATGTTGGGTATACAATTTTTTCTCTTTTGAAATTTATTTGCTTATATATTCAAATTCAAATTAAATTTTACAAAAAATTTATATTAATTGTCTAAGAAAATATTTAAAATTTATATTTCATATATCAATATATTAATAATGAGTTAATAATAAATTATTTTTATATTTTTATTATAATTTAAGTTGATATATTTTATATATCATAATATTAACGAATTTGAATATCATTTAAATACATATTCTTTTACTTGACAACATAATATCTCAAATTTTCTAATTTAAAAAGCACTTTTTGACAATGATAAACACTTAAATCTTAAACCGAGCTTTTCAAAACTATTTTTCCACCACAGTTTTTAAAAACACTTTCCAAAAACAATGCTAAACTAGTCCTTTGGCTCCTTTATTTGGTTTTAATACTTAAAGGGAACTTCCTAAACTGACATAACATCTATTTGAAAAAAATAAAATAATAGTAACTGTTTGGATCTTCACAAAACTCATAGCAAGGAACGTCCTAACTATTCTTGTGACTTTTGAAGTCAAATGAGTGAAAGGCAGATCAGGTTCCTATATCTTCATACTCAATAGTAATAAAAATAGAAAGATGCATCAATACCGCAACCTGAGTAGATTAAGGAAAAGAAAAAACTTATAAGGTGAAAAGAAATACCAATCACTTAAAACAAGGAATATAATCTCACCTCAAACTTTACAGATCCAAGATCAAGCTTCTGTTTTACTTCTTTATAAACATCAGGCTCTGCAATTTAAACAATCACCAAATAAACAAAAAGGATAGACATAAAATACATGAAAAGTTGAAGAACAGTATGTACAACTGTTCAAAGCACCTTCACCCCACTCAAGTTGGAGCTTTGTTGTGGGACAGACAACATCAACATCTAGTTACTAAGAACGGAAATAAGAAAGCCATCTAACACCAGGTGAGCCCATGCTCAGCCAAACAGAATGAGAAGAATTCATTTTCATGTAGAAATGCAACAGAAACTTCAGAATATTATTGGTTGAAAAAAGAGCAGAAGGTGAGCTTCAGAATTACCGACTGCAATTGGCTCAGTTGATGCAGAAACAGGTTGTCCCTCAATGCCATCCTTCCTGAATGGAGTATAAATAGCAACCAACCTGTACCCCACATCATCAACATTTGCTTCATACATCCTCCCTGTTTCACCTGCAGGATCAGCATATCTTTCAGAACAAATATATAAAGGATTGAAGCCTGGACCCTAAGCTTTAAATCAAGTTAATAAATACGGTTCCTCAAAATCTCGTAAGAGAAGTTTAATATCTTAAGAAATATACAGCAAGGCAGTATATTCGTTTTTTCCCCCTCTTCTATAACTCCCTAGAAGACAAAGCCAAAGCTACCTCTTTGAATCACAATCAGGGTTTAATATCTTAAGAATCTTAAAGCATTCAGCACATAGCCAGGCAGTATATTCGTTTTTCCCCCCTCTTCTATAACTCCCTAGAAGACAAAGCCAAAGCTACCTCCTTGAATCACAATCAGGGTACCCATCAGTCATTGTAACCTGACCAGTCAACCTTTCATAACCAATATGTCAGAAGATTGGAACCTGGACATTATGCTTTAAAGTTTTCAGTTAATAAATCATATTCCTCATAATCTCATAAAAGAATTTTGGTATCTCAATAAAGGAATCTTAAAGCCGCAGAGCATTGCAGGCAGTAGATTTATCCTTTATTTCTCAACTCTGCAGCTTCCTACAAAACTGAGTCAGCGGTAGCTCTTTGAACTGTGATTCGGGCACTTTAACCTGATCAGTCAATCTTTCGAACAAGATGTAAAAGGAACTAAGAAACTAGATTCCCAAACTTTGACCAGAAACAAGGGAAAAAGTATATTCTTACCGGCATCCAAAGATTGGAATTTCAGTCAAACAGTTATGTCAATATCTAAAATCCTTAGCAGACCCATGGCTTTTGCATACCTGGTATGGAGATAAGATCAGGACTACCAACCATCGATCTAAGCCACTGAATTTTACTTTTTCCTTCTTTTCCTCCAAAATAAGTGCCACGTACAGCATATAAATTGGTATGAAAGCCCCTCCCTTCAATCTCTAGCTTATCAATTCTAGGAATCCCTGAAGAAAAAGAGAATTTCAGTATCAAATTAAGGAGCAGAAGGAAAGAACAAAACAATAAATTCTTAATGTAAAAAGTAACAGCACTAGTAATTCTTATATTCAATGCTATTTGATATTAACTTATCCCCGTAACTTCCTCCACCTTCCAATGAGGTAAGCACCCATTTTACACCTCAAAGTTTTGCAACATGAGTTTATCCAAACTAAAAACTGGAAGCCATATTTAACTTTACAGGAATCACGAACATCAACTTTAAGTTGTGGTGAGCAGCTCACATAGAAGTAATTACTCCCACACCCACAACAGAAATCTTTCTAATGAGCATCTCATTCCAAACATGAAGTTAGACAATGAGTGAAAGAGCTTTAACCATACTAAATTTTTAAAGAGAAATTTTCCTTAGGAGAGAATAAAGTGAAGAATGTGATATGCAAATAACCTGGCAATACAGGAGCAGTCTCAGCATAAACTGGCTCACTTGACCTTCCAAACACATCCGTCACAATACATTCACATTTTAGGCATCTACCAATGTCCTCGAAGCAAACTTTAAAAGAGCAGGAGCGTTGTGATGGTAAGGGCCCAAAGGATTTTCTATCTTCTGTTTCTGATGAAAAAAACCTGCAGAATACATTATTTTACACTAAAACAAATGAATAGCAATTGCAGAAATGAGAAAAACAAAAATTTATTTTTACTGCCTTTTCTTGTTCAATTCTTTTTAATTCTATAAAACTGATTCCCTTCATAATTCAGCTTCATGTTACAAAAGTTCCATAACAAAGATAGGATTAGGAACTTTAGTGATTGATTTAGAATCTCAACAAGATTATGTATGATGTGGAAATACCATTGGTAGCACACATCTTTTTTGTACTTGCTCCAGACGCATTGTTGGGTTTCACTTTTTGGAATCACTTCAACTGCAGTTAGTACATCACCTTCTATTGCCTTCCCAGTAAGAGCAAGCATCTCTACCATTGGAAGCTCTAAAGGGCAAGAAATTTTGAAATTCAAATCAAAATAATGCTATTGAAATTGCAAAATAAATAAATAACAAATATTTGGTACTTAATATCGATTAGGATATTCAAGTGCTAGGAGGAGGGATGGAAGATTGGATAGAAATTTTATGCTCTCTAGTAGTACTCCCCTTTCATATACCAAAACAGTGCTAACATCCATTGGTTGCTGGTATGAAGTATAACTCAGTAAACAGGCTTGAATCATAACTTGCATAATCGAAGCTGAAACATACAAGACAATAACAGCAGTAGAACTAGACCAGATGGGACAGAAGATACAGGTAGAAGAAATTTTCACAACAAACAAATAATGAAATTCTACCCAATGAGATGGGAATTCCACATTCCAAATATTCATTGCCTTTGAAGAAATATTTGATTCAAATAATGCTTCCCTGCCCAAGAGACAAAAGCAAATACTATACTTACCAGGGAAAACAATTTCAGTTGGTTCAGACAGCTTAAGTTCTCCAACAACTGAATCTGATCGAACTGGTGTGTACCTGAGAGAAGCATTTATCAGCTTAAAATGACAAGTACAGCTACAATTTAAGCAGTAAGATGGTTGGAGACTGTTGTAAATAAGATATTAGGATAAATCCTACAGATTAGATACTATTATGTACAAATTTTTAGGGATTTTATTTACTTCGATTTCTTTCCTTAAGTTGATTCTTTAACTTGCATAAATAGGACACCTATTATGTGAATAAACACAAGTTTTCTCTTCTCATAACTTTCTTCTTTCTACTTGGTTTCTACTTCTGTTACATGGTATCAAAGCACAATTTAACTGGAGCCAAATTATCTAGATCGGAGCAAGATGGTTTGGATTTATTTATGAAGCATCGATAAAGAGGATAGCTTAACCAACAAACCTCCTACCAATGATACCAAACAAGAGTGGCTAAGGGAAAATGCTCAATTACTTTTACGATTTCATAATTCTATTGAACTGATTTCTCTGATTAATCACTATAAATTTCTTAAGGAGCCAAAGGATTACTTGGATTTTTTGTATTTTGGGAAATAGAATATCTCTTATGTACGAGTTATGTCAAGCGTTCTACCGCTAGAGAAACAAGATAGTCTCTCGCAGCCTATATTTTACAGAGTTTAAAAAGGTGCATGAAGAGATTAAAGTTTTGTTGCTGTTTAGCCTAGATGTGAAAGTTCAACAAACTCGATGGAAAGTGTATATTTTCTTATTTGAAGATCCAGAGAACTATAGACTACTGGTTAGGAAATTGAACCATCTTACAGAACTCGTTTGAACATCACATACTCTATTAGTATTGTGAGTCAGTTCATGTCTTCTCCAATAGTCAAACATTGGGTGACCTTCAAACAAATTCTTTGTTATTTAAAGGGAAGTCCAGGACAAGGTTTATTATATGAAAATCATGTAAACACTAATATTGAATGCTTCTCGTATACAAATTGGGAAGGATCGAAAAAAAATAGAATATCAATCACAGGATACTGTGTGTTTGTTGGAGGAAACTTAATTTATTGGAAAAACAAGAAATAGAAAGTACCATATCGGTGTAGAATCAAAATTCAAAGCTATGGCACAATTTGTGTGTGAAATTGCATGGGTGTATCAATTGTGAATTTGGATTAAAAATTGTATACACTCTAATCTAATATATCATGAGCGAACTAAGCATATTGAGGTTGAATGTCACTTTATTCAAGAAAAGATACCAAGAAAAGTTTATCTCTACAAGTTATGTTAAAGCTGGAGATCAACCAGGAGATGATACAATCCCAACTTATAGATCTTGTCATTGGACAATTCACAGGCAAACTATATGTCTCAACAGGGTTGTTTCCTTGATTTTTACTTCTTCCTCGCGAATGTTTGAAGAAATTGATGAAAAAAATAAAAATTTGAGGGTTTTGAAATAATTTTCTTGTGTATTAACTCAAGTATTTACATGGGTACATATACACAATTATGTTGAACTACTTAGGAAATACAATCTTCACAATAAATAGAATAAATAAAATCTCAATAATTTATCCCCAAGAAATTAGATCAACGTTGATTGACAAGACTATCAATAGTCAATGGTTAACACTCCCCCTTAAGTTGGTGCATAGATATCACACATGCCCAACCTGTAGACCAGATAGTGATAAGTTCTGTTGTTGAGTCCATTGGTAAAGATATTGGCTAATTGCCAATCAGATGCCACATGAACTAAGTTCAGAATACCAGTAGTCAACTTCTTTTTCATGAAGTGTCTATCAATCTCAATATGCTTTGTTCAATCATGTTGGACTAGATTTTGAACAATAATGATGGCAGTTTTGTTGTCACAATTCAAGAACAATTTGTTCCCTTCTAACAACCTTAATTCCTTTATCAATTTCTTCAACAAAAAAAGCTCACAAACTCCTTGAGCCATTACTCTATATTCTACCTCAGCACTAGAATGAGTACCTATACTCAATTTACTTCTCCACGTGACAAGATTACCTCCCACAAGTGTGCAATATTTGAATGTTGATCTTCGACCATCTAGTGACCCAGCCCAATTTGCATCCATAAAAGCTTCTACTTGAAGATGACCAAGTTTAGAGGAAAAAGACAACTTCAATGAGGTTCTCAAGGATCATGCATAAACTAGCTTACCATGTCCTTAGTTTTTCCAACTCTCGCTTTCAACTTGTGATTGCTCTCTACAAGTGATTCTGCTGGTTTACACCCCATCACTCATTTTTGTCAAGAGATCTAGAATGCATTTTCTTTAAGAGATGAAGATTCCATCCCTAATCTAGCAACCTCAATTCCTAAGAAATGCAATTTTCCCAAATCCTTGATCTCAAATTCCTGAGCCAACTGCCCTTTTAGCCATGTCATCTCTTCTCTGTCATCCCCTATCATTGGTTTACTAAATCTATCAAACCATCCTCTAGTGTCACGGGCCGCACAAAGACCCGCGACCAAGGCACACTCTGATGTTCCCTCTTGTTCATTAGGGATCATTCGGCCTGACAGGACTGACCCATTGCTTAGAAGAGACTCAAGGTCTATCTATTTGGATTCTGGTTAAATTGTAAACATTGTATTTTACCAAGGTAATTATTGTAAATGCTAAAAGATGAACATTTATAGAATTTGAATCCGTTAAAACTCTCTTATGTAGAGGGAACTAACCTCAATCATTGATGTAATTTGATATGTATCATTGAATCTGAGATAGCTTAACTATAAATAGAGCTCTATCTCCCTTTATTTATATTCATCCCATTCTTGAGTTAAAAATATATATTAAGAGTATTTACTCAAACACTTGGTATGAGATTTTTCTTTCGGCTTTTTGTTTCTTATTGCTCTTTCGCGTAAGTTTGCTTCCGCTTTGCTTCAATGCCTTAAAGAATTTTTGTAAGAATTCTCATTTTTTGAGAGTAGGCTGACTTAAACAGATTTGAACCTAAGAAATCACCTAAAGTCAAAAAGTTTGCCAGACTAAAGTTCTAGCATCGTAACACTAGAAAATTATTTCAAATCATACAAAGATTTCTTCAATCTACAAACTTTCCCTTGGGTGTTTACATTCCAAAACCAGGAGGAATCTTCGTATAAACCTCATCTTCCAAATCTTTATGCAAGAACACATTCTTTATATCAAATTGCTGCAAGTCTCAATCAAGGTTTGTCACACGATAGCAAGATTCAAATAGTATTCATCTTGGCAACAAGGGCAAGTGTCTCTTGATAGTCCACTCCATAAAGTCTAAGTGAAACCCTTAGTTATCAATCTTACTTTAAACCTCTCAATTGATCCATCTGCCTTTGTTTTATTGTGAACACCCACTTGTATCCAACTAGTTTCTTTAATTGTGGAAGAGTACCAATTCCCAAGTCTCATTCTTTGCTAGAGCATTCATCTCTTCAATCATGGCGCCCTTCCACCTTGGATCATTAAAAGCTTCCCGCCAATCTTGTGGAATACACACAAAGGACAAGAACAACGCAAGAGCTCTATAGAAATGAAACAATGACTCATAGGAAATAAAGTTAGATATAGGATGTTTGGTATAGGAACTGACACCTTTCCTTTGAGCTATAGGCAAATCTAAATCATTAGAACTAGGAATTATAAATGATTCACCAAGAGAGGTAGATTCTTGGCATTGAGTAGGGTGCATGATGGTTTCTACCTTATTTCTCCATAAGCCTTGAAATTCGACTTGTTCAAGCGTTTCGTAATCTCCGCCTAAACAAGTTTTTCACTTTGAATAAATTCTCCTAAAGCAACAATACTAGGCATAGGTGTAAACTCTTCTGTACCATGCTCCCCCTGAAAAGGTGACTCCTTGATGCTGAAGTAGGATTCATCTTCGTAGAATGTAACATCCATATTGACAATATCTTCTAATCGGAGGATGATAAAATTTGCAACCCTTTTGTGTAGGAAAGTATAAAACAAATACACACTTAAGGGCACGAGGATCTAATTTTCCAACATTTGGAGACTGAACAAAACAAAAACACCCAAACACCTTTAGAGGAACTGTGTAATCAAATATGCAACTACAAGAACATCATTTCCCTAGTAAGGCTTTGGGAGTCATTGTGAACATTAAGGATCGAGCTACTTCCAATAAGTGTCTATTCTTCCTTTCTACCACCCTATTTTGTGCACTAGTTATTGGACAAGTTTGACGGATGATCCCATAAGACTGTAGTAAGAAACGAAGTTGTATTCCCTGCCATTATCAGTTCTCAAAAATTTCACTTTCGTATCAAATTTAGTACTAACCATCTCGTGAAAAGATTGGAAACAAGAGAAAACATTACTTTTTTTATTTAATTAAGTAAATTCATGTCATCCTAGTGCAACAATCAATAAAAGTGACAAACCAACGACTGTCATTCAATTAGCTAATTTTACTAGGTCCTCAAACATCATAATGAATAGTCATAAAAGGAACACTACTATTATTTCGCAAATGATAAGAATTGCCGTTATGTTTGGCACATTCAAATGCATCACAAACCAAAGAATCAAACTGTATCTTTGAAAACAAGCTTGGATATAACTTTTCTAAAACATAAAAAGATGGATGCCTTAACCATCTATGCCATTGTATTATTTCCCTTTTAACATCCTTATTTCCAACAAAAGGAGTTTGACACTGATCCAAATCTAAATTCTCCTCCAACATGTATAAGTCATCATGCATTCTACCACTATCAATCCTCTTCCCTATTTAAAGATCCTAAAAGACAACAATTAGGGAAAACCTCATGTTTACAATTTAAGGCTTTAGTGATGACACTAACTAATAGGATGTTGACAGGAAATTTAAGGACATGAAGCACAAAATATAGTGAAATATTGGGAGTACAATTGACAAAACTTGATTCGATTTTTAGAGGATACTGAAATATAAGGACACTATCTTTGGTTGGACAAGGAGAATAGTTAAAAGGGTGTTTAAAGGATCCCATCATGTGTCTATTCACTCCAAAATCTAATATTAATGTAGGCATTAAGAGCTTTACCTGATGTCACAAGATGAGACATTGCATTAAAAGAGGCAAGTTGAGGCAGAAGACACTTTAGATGTTGAATTTCATCTATAGAAATTGTCTCGGTGGTAGTCTCTTTGGACGACTGTGGTTTCAAAAAGATTGGCTTAACCACAAGTTGAAGTGGTTCGTTTTCCTCTCCTTCCTCTGATGGGTCAACCATGTAGTTTCTAACAAGTTTCCTTGGTGTGTCTCGATTTCCCACAATACTCACAATGCAGATGATCTTTATTTGAATCCTTGGCCTTAGGATGCTTTCGTTAACCTCTACCAACCATTCCAGCATTTTCAATCAGTGTTGTAGGGCATAGCACTCCAACTCTCTTCCTGTTGCACATGAGCAATGGTCCTCCAAGTGAGGGAAATGGTATCTTACCCAATACTTGAACTCGTATTTGACCATAATCATTATTTAACCCAATGAGGAAATCATAAACCCACTCCTTGGCAATCATCTTTTTGAATTTGACTACATATCCAATACTATCTGCCTAAAAATCTTGTTAGTAATCCAATTCCTGCCATAATCCACTTAAGTTTCGAAAAATATTGAGATTGTCATCTCACTTTGTTTGATGTTATAGACTTTATTTTGGATTCCGAAGACTTGAGCATCATTCCCTTCCTTCAAGTATGTAAAAGTTGCTACCTCCCATATCTTTGTGGTGGTATCGAGCAATAGATAGGTTTTCGAGATATGAGGCTCCATAGCAATGATAAGCCAAGAACAAACAAGAGAATTTTTTGGAGTCCCACATATCAAAGGTGGAATCTTTTTCAACGGGTTTCTTGGTAGCTCCAATAATATATCCCTACAAGCCTCTAGCTTTGATGAATGCCAAACATGAACATGACCACGTGAGATAACTTTTCCCACCCAAATTTACGAGGCTAGTAAAGAGGGATTATCCATCTAAATACTAAAACTTTAAAACCTAGCTTCCCAAAAAACTAGTCCCAACAACCAAAAAACAATAGACGAAGGCCGGAACAATGCCTAAGAGCCCAACAAAACTGATCGGAGCAATGACAACCTTAAGAGGTGTGCGTCACACGCTAGTGTCACAGGGCTAGAGTTTTCGTCTAACGATCCGTGCGGCCTTAAGCGATCCGTTCGTCCAAACTCACCTAAGTCAGCCTTAACTCAAGTGAGGATTCCTTAAGAACTCCTCTAATGCACCAAATTGAAGAGCGGAAGCGATTTATGCCAAAAGAACAACAGAAAGAACACTCGCAAGTGTTTGAGTAAATGCTCTCTATTCTCTTATTCATAAAGAATAATGAAACAATGAATGGAAAGAGTACAAATGAAGGGAAGCTCTCTATTTATACTTGAGCTCCCCCAAAACCAACAGTCAAAATATATTTACATCGATGGACGAGAATACCCATATCTCTTTATTTTAGGAATTTACAAGATATATCATATCAAATCTAATCTAATATTTACAAGATATGATTCCCTCTATCTTCTAAGATTAGTTACCATATTAGCCTAAGTTGTCATCTCTTCGTTATTGGGCCAACCAGACTTCAATCTGACAAGCTTCTTCAATAGCTCTTCGAATCGAGTCAGTTCTCGTGGGCCAAATGATCCCTATCTAAACAATAGACCTCCATTGGATGCATTTGGTGCGATGGTCACGGAATTTGAACTGTGGCCCGTGACATTCTCCCCCACCCATTCTCGCAACGTCCTCGTTGCAACTTCTGAATGGCACTGACTTGATTCGCCTCGGTCTCGTCTCGACGCCTTAGTCTTTCCCTCCCTTTGGGACTTTTGCCTTGGCTTATGTCGCTTCTTTACTCGAACCGTCCTCGTTTGTACATCTCGACGACAAGAAGTTATGTCACTCTCTTGTCCACATTCTAACTTTGCTCGAACAGAATCCTCTTAATTCACCACACTTGGCTTTGTTTTGCCCACAGTCTCTCGGCCTCTTTGCTCAAAATCTTCGAAAGGGCCCCTACGTTCTTGCCAAGTCAACAAGTTAGAATGCAAAACACTATCACAGCATTTACTCTGGTCAACTGTCCCACATGCATCACTTCTTTTTCCTTGAAGTTCAATGCACCACCCACCTCTCCCATAGGTGGAAGCCTTGTCGATGACTCGGCCAACTCCGACACTTCACTTAACTTGAGCCTCATTGGTCCCAGTTTCACTGTTTTCATCGCAACTCTTTCCTCTAAGTCCGATGACAAACTCACCTCTTCTTGGGTGAAAGCCCCTCCGATGACTCACCAAGCTCAGACGTTGCCTTTCTTTTGACTCCAACTTGCTTTGGACAGTTCCGCAACTCATGCGGACCACGGCACAAGAAGCACTTTACTCGCTTCTTTTCCCTCCTCTTTGCCCTCTTGGCTTCGACTTTTCCCTTGCTCGAACCAAGCTTCTTGGGCTCCTTGTCTGCTCAATCATTTCCCTCGATGACAGACTTTCTTGGACACTTTCGCAACCTATGCGAACCATGACACAAGAAGCACTCCACTGGCTTCTTCTCGCTTTCGGCCTCCTTGGCTTCGACACCCCTTGCGCTCACACCAATTACCAAGGTCTTACCCACCGGCTTCTCCTTAAGCACGGATTTCTTCGAACATTTCTTCAACATGTGTGGACCGTCACAAAGAAAGCATCTCGGCTTGTCCCTTTTCCTCTTGGGTTTCTTCTTCCCAACTCGTGGTTTCCCATTACCACCATTGTCATTGTTGCCATTGCCATCAACAATATTTTCCTTGTGATCCATTACACATACGCCCCTTTCCTCGGAGTTGGAAGACCCAAGCTTGTCTTTCCCTAAACCAAGCTTGAACACGGACTCAACTATTGTCATGGCTTCCGACAACTTTTGGACACCTCTTTGTTCCACCTCCTGTCTGACCCACGGCTTCAATCCATTTTGAAAAGCAAGCAATGCCTCTCTTTCGGTTACCTCTGAAACTTGGAGCATGAGTTCCTTGAACTCTCAAACATACTCCCCCACTGTGCCCCGTTACGTTATCCCTTACAACTTTGCCCGAGCGTCTTCCTCGGCAAATTCTAGATAAAACTATCCCTTCAATTTGCATTGGAACTTTTTCCACGTCCCAATCTCACCTTGCCTTTTATCTGTGATCCTGCCTCGCCACCATAAAAGCGCAATGTCAGTAAGAAACATTGAAGCAATGTTTGCCTTAACCACGTCATCCATGATGCATTTGGCACAGAAGTAGTTTTCCATCCTCCACAAGAAATTGTCCACATCGCATGCAGACCTTGTCCCTACAAACTCTTTCAGCTTCAGGACATCCTCGTTACTGAGTGCTGCATTTGTCACTCCTTTTCCCACGGTTGCTCGACACAAGGCCAACTCTTCCTCGAGCTCCTCTATTCTTGTGCTCAAAGCCCTCGTCGTGGCCATTGTTTCCTCCTTCAAAGCCATCATCATGGCCTTGAGAGCATCATTCCTTTCCGACAGCTTATCCCCTGTGTGAATTAAACAACTCGTTTACCTTATCCATGGTGGAATCAAGAGACATCTTTACATAGTCTCTGGACTGTTCCTTCCAGTTTGCTATGCGATCCTCGACCCCGTCGAGTGCCTCCTTTACATCCTCCATGGATCCCTTGAGTTTACCCACACGTTCCTCTACTCCGATAATGTTTCCATCAAAAACTTCCTCGCCCACCTTTGTTCAAACTCTTCTTTCAACATCCCAACAGTGCCTTTGAACCAATAACTCAGATATACTTGGTTCGAACCAACAGCTCTAATACTACTTGTCACGGGGCTAGAGTTTTCGTCTAACGATCCGTGCGGCCTTAGGCAATCCGTTCGTCCAAACTCGCCTAAGTCAGCCTTAACTCAAGTGAGAATTCCTTAAGAACTCCTCCAATGCACCAAATTGAAGAGTGGAAGCAATTTATGCCAAAAGAAGAACAACAAAGAACAACAAAGAACAATAGAAAGAACGCTCGCAAGTGTTAATGCTCTCTATTCTCTTATTCACAAAGAATAATAAAACAATGAATGGAGTGAGTACAAATGAGGGAAGGCTCTTTATTTATACTTGAGCTCCCCCAAAACCGACGGTCAAGATATATTTACATCGACGGACGAGAATAACCATATCCCTTTATTTTAAGGATTTACAAGATATACCATATCAAATCTAATCTAATCTTTACAAGATATAATTCCCTCTATCTTCTAAGATTAGTTACCATATTAGCCTAAGTTGTCATCTCTTCGTTATCGGGCCAACCAGGCTTCAATCTGATAGACTTCTTCAATAGCTCTTTGAATCGGGTCAGTTTTCGTGGGCCAAATGATCTCCATCTAAGCAATAGACCTCCATTGGATACATTTGGTGCGATGGTCACGGGATTTGAACTGCGACCCGTGACACTAGCACGTTGATGAATACGCAGAAGCTAACGATGACACGTGAGACCCACGCGCAGATAGTTGGCCTACCTAAATCTGGGGTTTTGCTGACAATGAGATTCAAATTCTTCCTAGGGACGAGAAAAGAAAAGCATAGGGTGGAAAGTACCAAATTTGGGTTTTTAAGGTTTTGAAAAAAAAAAGAAAAAAATTTGGCCTTCAAATCTGGAATTCTAGCTTTGATACCATAAAAAATTGACAAAAAATAAAAATTTAAAGGTTTTGGAATAATTTTCTTATGTATTAACTCAAGTATTTAAATGGGTATATATACACAAGTATGTTGAACTACTTAAAGAAATACAATCTTCACAATAAATAGAATAAATCCCAATAATTTAGCCCAAGAAGTCGTATCAACCTTGATTGACAAGGTTGTCAATAGTCAAAGGTCAACAATGTCCTATGATGAACAAATGAAACTCACCAATAGGAATTCCAAACCTTAAGCTCGTTAAGAAAGAGTCTTAAACCTCTAAATATTGGAATAAATTCTAGCTTCTTTTTTTTTTTTGCTCCCAATCAACCTATTAAATAGACATTACATAAGTTTACTTAATTGAATAAAATACTTATAAGCTAAGGAAATTAAAAAAAGAACACCAAAAAAACTCCTAAACCCTAATACACCCTAATACCAGAAAGATATTTTTAATTAAAGAAATCTCGTACAAATATAAAACTCAAATAAAATCTCCTAATACTTCTAATAAAATAATAACAAACTGACATCTAACAAGAGATACCTTCACAAAAGCTTTGAATGGAGCTCAGGTTGATTCCATTTATAATAGGCTAAGCATTATTAATATCTATGCTCCACCTTGAGAGGGAGTGCTGTAAATAAGATATTAGTTAAGCTAAATCTTAAAGATATTATTTATATATTATGATGTGGAGATTTTTAGGGATTTTGCTTATTTTGATTTCTTTCCTTAAATTGACTCTAGTAACTTGTATAAATAAGATACCCTATTATGTGAATAAACAAAAGTTTTTTTCTTATCATAATGTTCATTTTGCTTTCTTCTCAATTTTTACGTCCGTTACAAAGATCAAAATTTTTAGGGTTAAATAGCAAAAAAAAGTAATAACTTTTAAGCTAAATACGGCACGAGTTATTGATTTAAGTAAAATTGGTGGTGACAACGTAACTAATATTTTTTTCAAAGAATATCCAACCTCCAAGTAACATGAGTATGATGCAATGCTTACCCAAACAACAAACGACTGTTGTAATCTGCATCAGTGACCTCATAAGTTTTATAGTTAGCCCCATTGATGAGAATGATTGTTCCATCACTTGTCTCTCTATACCAACTAAAGAGACTTGATCCCTCGTAGCCACCAGAATATTCACCCTCCCCAGAATATATTCCTGAAGTCAGCTGCTTTACATTTACACTGGAAACTGCTGGAGGTGCTGCAATACCCATAACCATTTGAGCTCAACAAAAAGTTTAGAACCATGAACATGAATCATCATGGATACTTGGGGTGGGGAGGAGGGGGAGTAAAGACTAAGGTTGGAAAGTGAATATTATTCAGTATGGACAAAAAATATATATGTAACCAAAATGAATTACAGATATACCTGGGATAACTGCTGAGCTAGAAATTGCAACTAATGGCTTTCCAGATTGACCATCGACACGAGTGGGTAGCCATTGTAGTACTAAATAAGCACCCACATCTTCCAGTGATGGAGTATACGTGCTGCTAAAGTAGAAGGTATTAATAAACGTTCATTTTACATGTGCAAAAGGAATTAGAAATCATGTACCCTATCACATCAAACTTAAACTTACAATGTCTGACCGCACATAACATCTTCAGAAGAGCTAGATATATCTGTCAAAACCAACCCATTTGGCTTGGTCTTTGTTCTATGCCAAGTATACTTTCCAACACCTTCCTGTCCACCAAAATATGTTTTTAGTGGGACAATCTCCTGGTTCTGATGGCAATCAGGAATGACTAGGGCCAAACCTACTGGATCCGCTGATACAAGAAAATTTGAGCACGATAAGAGGAATAAGCATGGTACCAAAGTGTCCAAATTTAAGAATTAACGAACAAAACTAAAAATGAGCAATACAACTCACCGGGAGAAATCTCATCAGATATTATGCTCCTAGAATTCCCTTTGATTCCATCTTTGCGTATGGGAGTGTAAACAAGTTCAATACTTCTTCCCACATCATCAAGAGTTAAATCAATAAACTCTGGAAAGATATGCAAGAATTTCAGCCTTGCATCTCCAAATGGTTATCTAGAAATTTTCAATTAACATTCAAAAACAAAACTCACCATCACTACTTAGTTTCTCCTTGATCCCATTGGCTTTCAGCCTAAACCATTCATGTAAACAATCTCCCCTCTCCCTGAATCAAGAACAAGAATTTTAGTTCAACAAGGTCTGTGTACTACAAGTAAGACATAAATTAGCTCTCATCAAAGATGAAGGCATTTCTCCAAGAGTCTCACCCTCCAATATATGAAGCAATGAAGCTCAAACGTTGTCCCTCCATGATTGATCCAAGAAACTCCAGAGACTGACAAGTAGGTGGACCTGCATTTCAATTTTAATTTCCAAATTATACCTATTCAATTATTAATGATCGAAACTTGGTATAAAAAAGTAAAAACTTAAAGAGAAGTTTTAGAAAGCTAACTCCATACCAGCTACTATAGGTCCAATTTGTTCAGAAAGAACAATGGGACCACGAGCCCAGTCATTTCTCACAGGCTCACATGAGACTGAAATAAAGAAACCAATATCATCAACTGTCGGCATATATGATGAGCCACTAGCACCCCTAATCTCACATTGCGAACCATCTGAACTAGTCTGCAGATATACATATTTTATTAATAAGTTACAGAAAACAAAATTCTATAATGCAACATCAAAGAAGTTTTCAAATAAATTTCCATCTATGTCAACTTAGAATACTAATTATGAATACTAATTATGAACTTCATTTATAATAGCAATGTTTCATGAATACTGCATACAATTAAGAAGATAGTAGTTTACGGAAAGACAGTCAGATAATTACCTGAAACCAACGAAAAACTGAATCACCCTCTTCACCACCCCAGTAGTTTTTCTCAACACTCAAAATAGTTCCTTCAACAGCATCTCCAACTATCTGAAGAGCAAGCAATCTCGGGCTTCCTGTTCATCAAGAAGCACAACACAAGAATGAAACCCAATCACTCCAAATTTAGCAACCAAGAATGCACCAAAGCTTATTCTCCTTTAGAAGAAGAACAAGACAAATAAAGGGCTTAGATGCCAGGAAAATAACAATCCCTCCATTATTAAATTGCAAACGGAAAGTTACAAAAGGATATTAGACATAAAAAAACTGTAGACTCGGTGCAATCCATATTAGACATGTCATAATGCAGATATCGAATATGCAATTTCCATGCTTGCCGCCAAAAGATTATTCAAAGAAAAGCATATTTGATCTTAACAGAACCACATGTTGTATAATATAAAAGGTCATTTTTGTTGCATAACAGTAAGCTTCCTAAAGTTGTACGAAGTTAGATAGAATTAACTTATAATGCAATTCAGAAGAAATCAATATATTAAGATGCTAACAACATTCATCCTGCTCATTTGAATCAATCAAATACAGTCTAGACTTATCACCAGATGAAACACAAAGCCACCAAGTAGATGAAACTGGGTAAATGAGAGAATTTTACAGCCCTAAATATCAAACTTCTCCTAAGTTCCATTTTCTCCAATTCAACAATTATTCTCCATTCTCCAATAAACGTAAATGCTAATTTTTTTTTTTCAAATCCACTACAAAAGTTCAATTAGTTAAAAGTTAACATGTTAGAGGAAGAAAAGATGAATAAGAAATACTGAAATAAAAGATAGGATGTTACCAGGACGAATACGTTCCTGTCCCAAGCAGGTTCTTGGCTCACCTACAATCCCATCATCACGCACTGGAATACACTGAAAGGAGATAAATTTACCAATTGCATCTTTGGTTACACGATACTGAAGAAGCCCAGAAACCTCATGAATCAGAGTGCCCATGTCATTTTCAACCTACAGATTCCAAGCAGAACTCGTTTACAAAAGCTTAGCTTAGATGCTTTTAGCACCTTATTTTTTTTCTTTATATTTTGGTTTTTTTTTTCTTATTATTAAAGCAGTCTCATATGATAATAAAGTTTCTTTAAACTTAAAACATTTAAAGCATCAAAACTTGACAAAGGGACTAAACTCAACCATTTGCAAGTAAATGAAATCATATGAGAACCCTAGGTATAACTGAAATGTATACCTCATGAAGGTACCAATTGTAGATACTTTTTCCTTCTTGACCCCCTATATAGCCATATGATGCTGTCAGTATACCACCTTCACTATAATCACCCGTGATAGATAAGAAATTCAGGCTGGGGGGAAGAGCTGTACGGGTCAGAAGGATACACACATGTACATCAATCAGATAAGTGAATTGTTAAAAACTCAAAAGAGGAGAGGGGAGAGTTGAGATAAAAAATCCAAAGTTACAAGTAAACCTTCCTGCATTCATTGCTCACTTTTCACTGGAATTCAACATAAAAATACAAAAATTAGAAAAAGAAATTACTTACTCTCCACTACTCTTTCCGTTATAACATAAACTGATTCACCAGATTCACCATTAGGAGTCATCGGAGTATATTTTGCAACAATATAACAGCCAACTGCTCCTAATGGTATGCGGAATGCCTAAATAAAGGTCAAAGTCAACTCAGAGTTTGCATCAAGTATAAATGTGAGAGGACAAGGAGCTACATGTGTGGATATTTTAGTAACCACCAACCTTAGCAACTTTGGACGTGCTCATTGCTTCAAGCTCATTCTCACCATTGAGCGTTGACGAATTTGTCTTAAACCACTGTACTCTGCTTGAACCTTCCGTACCTCCCATGACAGCACCGGTCACAGTAATCTTACTGTTCTCCCTCAAATCGCCAATTATCTTAACATTTGTTACTTTTGGTGGAGCTGGAAATTTAAAAAATAATATCTCAAAACAAAGGAAATTAGTAACACAAGAAAGCAGTCACACTAAGAATTAATTCTCATCTATAAGGATGATAAACGTTAAGGACTAAACTCTTGATATCATAGATGATATTTCTTGCTCCAAGGATTATATTCATAAAATGAAAAGCATAAGTTATAAGCAAACTGGGAACATAAAGAATAGTTTGCAATCAATATAAGAAGATAATAATACCTCACCATACAAATTAAAATGGCAAGAGGGTCTAAAGAACCCTTAGTAAAAAAAAAAAATCAATTGAGCCCTCAATCACAAAAATAAAAAATCAATTAGGGCATTCCATTAACAGAAACTGCCGTAGACTGATTTCACTGTTAACAGACACTGATGTGGCTGACGAAAGTAATAAAAACTGACATGTGGCATGCCTTGAGGATACTTACGTGGCACGTCAACATGTTTGTAAAAAACCCTAAATAGTAACTAAATAATGCATGTCTAGAATAAACCCTGACAACTTAACATCCACGTCATCTAAGTATGGACATCCATTTGCCTAGATTCTTTTTTAATAATTTTTTAATTTTTAAATATTTTTAAAACTCTTTTATTTTTTTATGATTTTTATAAATTTTAATTTTTTTAGAATTATTATAATTTTTTACCATTTTTAATATTTAATGTTTTATTATTTTTTTACCATTTATATATATAATGTTCTGAACCACATCCAGAATTTGTTGTCCAAGTTCATTCTGAACATGCATTTTTAATAATTCTTTTATATATCTTTTTTATGATTTTTTTTTATTTTTTTAAATATATGCTAACGTAGCATGTCAAGTCAGCATACTTATCGACATGACATACCATGTAAGCTTCTCATTGCTTCCATTAGTCAGTCAGAATTCGTTAATGGTCAAACTGATCAAAAACAGTTTCCACTAACAGGACTTAATTGATGTTTTATCACTCAAAGCTCAATTGACTGCACTTTTCCTTAAGAACTTAATTGATTTTTTTTATTTTTTACAAGGGTTTTTAGATCCTTTTGCCAATTAAACCAAATATATTTATTTGGGGTAACATTCAACAAGTCTGATGATGCCATGGACTAGTGAACATTCTTAAAATATTGGAAACGAGTAAGCAGTACAATTGTCTATTATAGTAATGATGATAGAGAAGTCAACCACAGGCTGCAGTGGGCTCTTTTTTTTTCACAGATTCTGCAGAATAAATAGGATAAGCATTCTCTAAAAGCAAACTAAGAGTTGCCCCATAAAATAAAATTAAATCAATTACCAAACTTTTCTAGTCATGTATCTACTACCAGTTTAACAACAAACAATGATAAAATATGCATTACCGTGAAACATAAACATAAATGAGTATACCTTGCCTCACAGTACCAGAGACTATTGACACAGATTCCCCTTCCTGTCCTGAAAACAGTGAATATTACCACATTACCATCCAATTTACAAGTTGCTTGATGGTAAGAAAGTTCAAAAAGGGCAAATTGGATATACCCTCAAAGTTTATAGGTATATATACAAAAGCCAAGCGTCGCCCAACATCTTCTTTCGTCAAAGTATACTCAGGTGTACCACTTGTCACTATCAGAAAGTCTCTGTCAACAAATTCCAGTAAAAGGATGTGTGAAGAACTAACGTAAGGTAATGTGATGTAATGTAAGAAAACTGTGTGAAAATGATAGTGGGATTAAATCTCTAGATAAATTTCATGAAAATAATCCAATCATCATAATAGGTGAGTGATTAAGACAATATCTCCATATGGAAGAAAGTACACTCATGCATAAGTGTAAGAGAGCCCAAGTGAACAAAAATGTTGTAAGAAGGAAAAAATAAAAAATAATTGTAAAAAATTGCAAAAGGAGTTAGGTTAACTTCAAATTTAGCAAAAACACAAGAGGAGAGGGGATTAGATCCACTTATGCTCCAAAGTACTCATTTTAAAAGTGTACTAACCCAGTCTCCTTATTCTCGCGTAACCACTCAAACTTGCTCGGACCCTCTCTTCCTCCAAAGTAATTGCCAACTCCCCTGATGACATTCCCTTCTACAGCATCCCCAACAATTCGGACATTATTAACGGATGGAGCAGCTGCAAACATATTTCAATTATTTTAAATTGGAATTAAAAATGAGAGAAAGCACAAGAGAAGATGAATGACAGGGAACAAGCTCCCCATAACATCTAATTAAGTACTCAACTTAGAATCCCTTTATTGAACTAGAAAAATGAAAAGAAGAGATAAGCAGATTCAACAGGAAATGCAAAACTAGTTCTACTCAACGCTGCCAAGACTTCAAGGAGACATCTGTATCTTTTGATGAATGTTATAAGAAAGTATAATTAGCAGCTTACATGATACAATGATATGAACAGTTAATAGAAATGCAAACAACTGCTATAGAAATCATATAGAACTGCTATGGAAATAAGTGATCTGCCAGAGAAAAAACAAAAGCATAAATTTTAAAAATGAGATACCACCAAAATTGAGCAACATATTTAAGAAACAAAATTAAATTATACCAAAGCTAGAAGATGAGATATGCATAGACTTTTCCCACATACCTGCTTTTACAAAATCAGTATACTTATATTGAGGCTCCCCTTTGGCACCTTCTTCTGTTACTGGAGTATACATAAAGACCAAACTGGAGTCAATGTCATCTAAGGTCAATTGATACTCTTCACCCTCTGCTCCAGCAATTACCACCGGGCTGCTGTTCCATCTTTTCCTTAACCAGCTGAAAATGTCGAAAACAAAAAATTTATCCGTAAGGGTTTCATTTAAAAGAAACATGTAAGCATGTACATATATCAGTATGGGTATGTCGTAAAACCACTTTAAGAAGCATCCTTACCTAGCAACACCCTTCCCAGGAGTCCCACCACACCATGCAACCTTAGCGTGACCCTTGATTACATTACCTTCCACCAGTTCTCCATGTACTTCAAGGTTTACAACCTTTGGAATTCCATTCCCTTTACAAGGCAGAGAAACAAGCTTTAGAGTGGAGAAGCTAAGAGAAGTTTGTACAAAGTGAAATAAACACGGTATGCATGTGCATATAAATTTAAAGATATGAACAGGTTCTGCTCCGAGCATGCACGTGCACTAAGACATATTGCAAAACAAGGAACCAAATTAAGGAAAATTCAATAACCACAGGACATGGTAAAAACCTCGCGCAACTGGAGATGATATGGCAAAAATTGAAGGATACTCGGTTTCCCCTAAAACTGGAATGCATTCCACTTTCAATATTTTATTTATGTCTTCATGCTTCGGCCAGTAAACCTAGACAATCACATAATACCATATTGAACAAAAGAACAATAACGAAAAGATGTCATTACAAGGCATAAAATATAAGTATTAATCGACCAAAATAAATTTAAAGCAGAAGTAACAATCTAGCGTTAATCAATTACCTCACCATTGACATCAGGAATAGCAGTGAAATTCGAAAGTGTTCTCTCACCCAGAAACCATTTATACTTTAAGATTATATCTGAGTCAATGCTCAACGTGCTCTCCTGAACAAAAACTATGTGACAGCGACAAGCATCCTCTTCAAAAGGTTTGTCAATAGAGGCTTCTTTAAGCAGATAACCAGGAGGAAAATGATCCTTCCATTGCTCAAACAGGAAGCGAAATGTTGAGTCTGTTGAGAAAACCATACATTTAAATACTCAATTGCCACAGAAGTCCATGTGTTTTTTACATGCATTTACACCCCCCACCCCAAGAGCAATGACTCACATCGAGCAATCTTAAACTCAGTCCATGTACCACATACGATTTAAGATATACTACCAAGCAAAAGTTGTTCATGTTAGGAGAACATACAAAAATTTCAAGGATTAACTACATTCTGTCTTTTCCCCTTTCCTATTACTGTTGTAACAACACAACAACCATCAAAGCGCATGCTTTGACAAGTACATCTCCCTTTCCCTTTTTTACTGGCATGTGTACCTACAGCTGGAATTACACAAATGCACTGAAACTTCTCCCATAACTACTAAACACCGTGTACTCAATGAATTATGTAAATAGTTAACCATACTAAAAATGACATGCAATCTCAAAACACTATTGAAACTATCTTATTAGAACCAATTTGCAATGCAAATGCTAAACGAGTTATCACAAAATACAAACCTGCAGCATGCTCTGGACGAGAAAACTCCCAACCATCCCTAATGCACAAAGCCGTATGTGTAGGATAACGCTTTGCAAGTGCTAGCTCATCTCGGGAAAGATCTAAAAGAATGGCCCATATTAGTTCCAGAGAGACTAAAGCAAACTTAGCTATAGATTGTCAAAAGCAATGTTAACCTCTCACATAGAAAGAGTTTAATGCATAGAACAAAAGATGAAACATTAGAGTTCCAAAACCAATATATTGCCAACAGTAAAAGTACCTCTATCATTAAATTTCTTCAAGGTCGGCCCAACAAGTAAAATGGAAGCTGCTTCCAAATGAGGCATCTTAAGTATAGGGTTCTCCTCCACTCGCAAATGCTGAACCACATCACAATGAGAAAACCCGTTATGATGTTGAGGAAATCTGGGATTCTTATTCCAATATTCTCAAGGTTTGATAGGCTAAATAGAAGAGATTTTATACACTAATTTAGAGGATTATGTACAGCTAAATTAGAATTCTTTCATGGTATTAGAACCATTAGACTTTGTTAGGTATTTAGTTCTGATTTGAATCTGATTTTAGTAGGATTTGACTGTGATTTTATTAAATAGAATTCACTTATTAGTTTAAATAAAACATCCTAATAAATTAGGATACTTTGTTTCATATTTTAGTTTCCTTAATAGAATATGAAACTAAGGTTTTGCATCTAATTTCCTAAATCGTACACTTCTATTTAAGAGGAAAATTATTAATGAATAAAGGGAATTGAAAGCTCCAGTAATTAACGTAGGAAACTTCCTCAGAGTTCGACAACCATAAGCAAAAGTAGGAACTGATATAAAGGCAAAGATCCTCTCTTTGAATTTGATTTTTTGTGCTACTAGTTTGGATACTCGATCCCAAACTCAGGACTATAAAAAGTTGGCATCAAAGCCAAGCCACAATGGACATTTCAAAGAACTATACGTACAACTATTTGAAGAAATTTGGGATTCTTATTCCAAGATTCTCAGGATTTGACAAACCAATCTGAAGAACTATATGTACAACTATTTGATTTTGTATCTACAACAGACATTTTAGTTTTAAAAGGGAGATTTTTCTTTCTTATTATAGTTTACTTTTATGTGTGCATAAGGCAGGAAAGTAACGCTGTAAAATTCCTCATAGTTTCTCTTAGAATTTCTTCATGATACATACCAACTTATATTACAAACTCATGGTACTAACCTCAAGAACCGGAAGATAGGGAAAACCCTTTAGAGTTGATATTCTATTTTTGCTGGCAGCTAAAACCTGTGCAGGAAATATGAACTAAACTTTATCAATATTATGCAATAAACAGCCAGAATTATATAACAAATAACCAATAATAAGCAAACAATCAAAATAGGTTATAACCTGTAGTCGAGGTTGACTTGCCATTGCAAGGGATTTCAACTTGTTTTGAGCAACAGAGAGAAACTAGAGAAAGACAGGGAACAAGAAGGAAAATGTACAAAATTTAGAAGGCTAAAATAAATTTTAAATCTTAACATGATCTCAAAGATAAATACTGCTTCAAGAGCTCACCTCCAAGTTCGGTAGCTGAGGTAAACTTATAAGTGAAGTGATTTGATTCCCAGCAAGATATAATTGCTACACAAGCAATAAATATGTTAGAACCTTGAAGCATTGAGGACATTGACGTTTGCTCTCGTCATTCAAGAAAGACAAACCTGTAGGGCTTTGCAATTCGCAAGAGGTTCAAATCCAGGCCCTTTGAAATCATTAAAGCTCAAATCAAGAACCTGGAAAGATTTTACTCTCATCAATTCCCAATTTATTCAAAAAGATAAATATAATAAATTAGTTCTTAAACAAAGCAGGTAAAAGACAAAAATGTGTAATTCAAATTATCAAACCTTCACTCGTGTCAATATTTCAACTCCTTCCAGTGTTGATAAGAGATTGTCTCTGAGATAAACAAACTGCCAAACAAAATAATTAGCAGAAGGAACAACAATATGAAATTCAACGGAACTTCTCCAGTAACATTCTAATCTCATCCCATAATACAGCCAATATGAACAATAAAATCTCCACTTCAGTTCCTAAGTTCCTCATCCCTGCCTCAAACTGAGTTCTAGTCTAGATAAACAATTTCAAGTACACATGCTTTATAGTTATACAAAGTTGAAGATATCAAAATTAGGTCAAACCTAACAAATAAGGCCTAAAAATAGAAAAACCCCAAACAATGGAGCAACAGATATAAGCCATACACCAGCAACCTAAGTGCTAAGTTTCGTGTTAGACCCTAAGTGTATGGATGTTCTATGATATTTTACAAAGGGAAAAAAAAACGTAAATTGTTTGATATGGAGCAACTTCAAATGAAAAAAAACATACAAAATTTCTAATAAAATTGGATAAATTTATATAAGGATGCCTGGCAAAAGAATTAGTTTACCTCTAGATTTGGTGACAAGTTCAACCCACCAGCATTAAGGTTGCGCACTCTATGGCCCCTAAGATCCAATCTCTGATAATGCAGTGGAAAAACAAAACAACTGTATCAATTAGAAGCTTAGCCAGAAGACATATGGCATTTTATGAGGATCACTAAAAAGTCATAGAGAATACAATATGCACACACAAAGATATATATATATATACAGAGAGAGAGAGAGAGAGAGAGAGATGGGTAAAAGAGATGTACATCTATGTAGATAAATTTACAAAATCATCAAAAGAGAACTACAACTTTGATAACATATGAACTACTTGCAGATAGCCACTTGGAGAATAGGGATTAACTGCTCATCTTAAGCATGTCTAGGCTAAAGCTAGGGTATTCCTAGTATGTTCAATGGTTAGGGGTTCATCCATGAGGAAATCACCAGAAAATTGAAATCTCCAGTACATAGTTGATTCAAAGACAATTTTTTCTCACTACAATCATCCTTACAATGGTCACTTAAAGAAATCCTATAAAACAGATAAGGCAGCAAAGATCAACATAACAAGGATAATTTATATGTTTTCCAGAATGGAAACAAACTTTCAATATGGAAAATCCACTGTCAAGTGTTCAGGTAGAAATAAAGAGAAAAACCAATGCCACTAAAACATTTTAAGTTCTTTATTCATAAATCATAATCATATCGCAAATGCAGAGGCAATGTAAATCAGATCCTAGAAAGCAGACTGCATAGGTCCAAAAGCGCACCTACAATAATCATACCTAAATTGCGGACAACATTATTCTTAACATGCTGATGAATACCATAAGACATTCAGTGATGTAATAGATATTCTTACCACATCATCACCAGCTTTGATCTCCACCTGAGGAAGAACAATGAAATGTGAATCTCTACTTTCTGGGGTCGCTGCTTTCTTCCGCCCAGATAAATTAGAACTCCTATCCAGGGATGATGACAAAGACCCAGATCTTAAACCACTGGATACTGTAGGTGACCGTGTGATTGGAGAAGAAACCTTTGAGATTGTCTTCTTGCTGGCGCTACTGGCAGTGCTGTCCAGTGATGAAGAACTAATCTTTTTCAAGGATGAAGAGGCTGACGACGATGGCTTTACAGTGGACTTTCTCAGAGTTTTTTGTATACTTGTACCAGACGCAGTCGATGTACTTAAACTTCGACCCACAGGTGACACTGGAACCGACTTCCTAGTCTCTGAAAGGTTTGCTCGGGGTGTTAGTTTTGTTGCCGATGAAGACAGTGAACTTCCTCTGAGTTCTGGTAGGGACCGCCTAACTGACTCAGTAGCCAACAGGGTGGAGGGTTTCTTGCCTGCAATAGAACTAGTATTGTTTTGCTGTCTTGCAGTAGAGGCTGATGACTTCTCAGACAAGCCTCCTGTGCTGTTCCTTCTTGTCACGGCAACAGAATTGGATGATCTCAATGAAGAAGATACAGTTGATCTAGCAAAACCTGAACTTAATTCAGATCCATTTCTAGTATCACTTCTCTTTCTGGTTGAATTAGCCGGTGCTGAGACTTTTGGCTTTGCTGCTTCACTAGATTTCCCAGGTTTAGCAACCTTAGTCACACTTTCTGCAGGACTTTCAGCGAAATGGTGGTCCAAATTTAGGGGCTTTATCACCGGATCTTCACCAGGTTGTGCTTCGGGGTCCTCCATTTTAAGCTACAATACTAGTTCTAGCAAATAAGAAACAAAAGTGTCCTTCAGCCCCCTAAAAGCACTAATCAAAAACTCAAAACTGATACTTTCACAAACTGTTGCCCGTTTGAGAAAATACCAAATGACAAAAGCAGAAAGGAACTAAACGGAGCAGCGGAAAATAAATTTGGGACTCCTTATCTGAGCCACTCTAACCAAAATAATCTTTAAATTGCGGTTGCCTCAAAAGCAAACCAAAAAAGAAAAACCCAAATTCCTCTTTATTTTTCGTTTCCATTGCAATATGAGAGGTGAGTGTGCCCAGTTTGGTGACCGACAAAACATGGTTAAAAAGGAAACGAAAGCAAAAATGTATTGACTTTAAGCGTTAATAATTCACACTCACTGTAACCGATGCTTATGTAAGTTGTCTCTTTCCTTCCTTTAAAACCAAACCGAAATAATAAAAAAATTATACAAAACAAAAATGGGAGCTCTTTTTCCTTCCCACTTCCTTCACTTTTCTTATCTACCAAACGGATAACAATGCAACCAAAGTGGAAACATAATTACGCCAACCTTTTCAAAAGAAAGATTGTTCTAAGAAAATGACTTACAAAGAACAAGGTTCGGCAGATAAGTAGGTATGAGAATTAGAGGTAGAGAAAGATAATGGTTGGATCTAGTAGACAATGCAGGTTGTTCAGCAAAAATTAAGTGTTTTTACTCAGATCTAACGGGGAGAAGAGGGAAAAGAGGAAAGAAAGAACAGAAAAAGAAGTCTTACCTAAATGTACAGCAATGTAGATCCGGAGAAGAGTACTATTACAACTAGGGTTTTTATATTTTAGCATAAAATAAGATATAAATTTGTTAAGATGGGGCAAAAAGCAAAGCAGGAAAAAGGTTGAAGAAGATAAGACGAGCTGAGAGAAAAAGAAAAAGGAAAATGGAAGCTTAGTCGTTGAAAAGCAATGCAGAGAGGAAAGGGTGCTGCTTATGTAAGTGCGAGTGTTTGTTTTATTGTCTTCAAATTATTTCTGTTTGTAGTGATTAAAATCGCGGAAAATAGAAAACTTACTGTTTAAAAAAAAATCTGGCGAGTCCACTCAGTCAGAACTCTACACGTGACTCGAACTGTTTTCTTTCTGGATAATGTTTTCGAAAATAATTTTCATTTTTTTTTTCTGGAATGTTTGCTGACGTATAAATTACTCATGAATGAAAATTATAGAAAATGAAGAGAGGAAAAAATTTATTATTAGAAGTCGCCTTTAGAATGGACAAACATTAAAAAATACAATATTTACTCAAGTTCCCCTTACCCTTAACCCAAAATAATTTAGGAGATATTAAAAATTTAGACTTAAACCATGAGTCTTAAAGAAATATTAATTAACGTTAATAATAAGTTAGATGAAGTCTTTAATAATAATAATAATATAGAATCTGATGTAGATTTAGGTCCTTTATACTATGGTAATGGTAAGGATAATATTTTAGTTTTATTCGAAGAAAAAAATATTTCTTCTGATGAATCAACATCTATGTTAAAAAATTATAAAAAACATAAAAAACGTAAAAAAGATGATAAACAAAAAAGAATATGATTTCCAGTCCTATAAAACCATTATAGAACATTGGAAAGAAAAATTTACTAATACTAATGATCAACTTGAAAAAGTTGAATATTTAAAACTAATAGAAGAACTTTATGAAAAACATAAAGATCTATTCAGTATGTTTAATTATCATTATATGTTAAAATATGATGATAGTAGTAGTTCAAGTAATTTTGAAAACACAGAATTATTTAAGAAACAATCTGATGAAGAAAAAACTTCAACAGATCAGGATGAAGATATAAAAGTCTCAACTTATAATTCTGATGAAGAAACCACTTCATCCGAAGATGAAACTATAGACATCCCGAAACCCATGGATACTGCAAATCCTTATAATATAAAATTTGATAAAAATGAAAAAATATTTTTATTAGAAAACTCTAGAAACACTAGAATTGAAAAAGTAAAAACTATTATTCAACAAATGAAAATTGGAAAAAATGATATTATTACTTTTTCAAATTTTCAACCTAAGAAATATTATACTTATATTGAAATTAATTTTCAATTTAGATAGTATAAAAAATATTCTTTACATGCTTTATTAGACACTGGAGCTACAACAAGTACTTGCAGAAAAAATGTTATTCCTATAGAAAAATGGGAATCTATGAATAATCCTATAAGAGCAATAGGAATAGATGGTAACGAAACTATAATCCAATACAAAGCTAGAAATGTACCAATCTACATAAACAATGTTAGATTTGTTATTCCTAAAATTTTGTGTTTTCCTGAAATGCATGGAGACATATTACTAGGAAATAATTTTATATATCAACACTTACCTTTTTCTATTGATAGAAATTTTGTTATTCTATCTGTAGAAAATTTCTTAGTGGAAATACCACTTGTTGGAAACCATAAATTTGTGTGTGATCAAAATTTTAACCAACAAGGAAAGAACAAATTAAACAACTAGAAACAAATCATTGGTTGTTTAAAATTCTCGAAAATAATTTTAGTGAAGAACCATTAAAATTATGGAAAAACAGTCCTAGATACTGTGAAATAAAACTGATAAATCCTAATAAAATCATTAGGGTTAAGCCTATACTCTATACTAAACAAGATATAGAAGAATTTGATGTTCAAATAAATGAACTATTAGAAAAATGATTAATAGAAAAAACTAATATTCCTCATTCCAGTCCAGCTTTTATGGTAAGAAACCATGCTGAAATTAAAAGAGGTAAAGCTAGAATAGTTATTAATTATAAAAGATTAAATCAAAATACTATTTTTGATGGATATTTTATTCCAAGAAAAGAAGTTTTAATTAATCAAGCTAAACATGCTAAATACTTTAGTAAATTTGATTGTAAATCGGGATTTTGGCAAATCATGTTTACCGATGAATCAAAACCTTTAACAGCTTTTAGTGTCCCTAATGGTCATTATCAATGGAAGGTAATGCCATTTGGTTTATGCAATGCCCCACAAATCTTCCAAAGATGGATGGATTCCATTTTTGATAAGTATAAAAGATTTTGTGTGGTATATATAGATGATATCTTAGTCTTTTCAGAAACACTTGAAAAGCATAGAAAACATCTAAATATTATTTCTCAAGAATTCCTAAAACATGGAATTATACTAAGCCCTAAAAAGATAGAGCTAGAAAAAACAAAGATTGAATTTTTAGGATTAAAATTATTTGCAGACGGTCTTCAACTCCAAGATCATATTATTGTAAAGATAAAAGAATTCCCTGAAAAAATTGAGGATAAAAAACAACTTCAACAATTTTTGGGAATTGTTAATTATGGTAGAAATTTTTTTCATAACTTATCTGAAAAATAGGTGAGTTATATGAAAAATTAAAAAAGAATATATCTTTTAGCTGGTCTAAAAAAGATTCAGAAATTATTAAAAATTTAAAATCTGAAATAAATCAGAATCCTAAAGTTTATTTACCTAAACAAGGTGATAAATTAGTTTTAGAAACTGATGCATCCCAAAACTATTGGGGATGTATTTTAAAGGCTAAAACCACTAATAATGAATAATTAATATGTGGCTATAGTTCTGGAAAATTTAAACCAAATGAGGTTAATTATGTAATATATGAGAAAGAACTTTTAGCTATTAAAAAAGGAATAAAAACATTCCCTATATATTTAACACCTGAAAAATTTATTATAAAAACTGATCATCAGGCAGTAAAGCAATTTCTAACTAACAACAGTTTAGAAACTGTACCAAGAAGAATTAGGAGGTATAATGATTTATGTACTTTTAATTTTGAAGTTATATATATAAAAAGTGCTGAGAATATTCTTGCTGATTTTTTGAGCAGGCCTTTTAATGGATAGAGGTAAAAACCCTCTAAAAGAAACTGCCAGTGAATGGACTACTGTTCACAAAAAACCCCAACAAAGGGAAAGCAAAATCAAACTCCAAAAAAGGATTTGTACCTGCACAAATACCATTTTATCCTAACCAAGGATATTATGTGTCTTATCCAATGGTAAACCAACCACTTGGACCAAATGTTTCAAAATATCTGATGGTAAACTAACCAGTTGGAAACAGTTTTTCAAACATGGTGTATCAATCACCAATGTCTCAATATTTGAATTTAGCATCACAAACTAGAGGTGTCCATGGGCCGGGCAGCCCGCCCGAAATATGGGAGGGTTCGAGTAAAAATATAGGCCAGAAATATGGGTTTGGGCAAAAAAACGAGGCCCATTTAGAAAATGGGCCAGGCCTTGGGCACCACTTTTTTGGCTCAGGCCCGGCCCGAATTTAATAAAAATATATATTTTTTTATTTTTTAATTTTAAAATATTTTTAAAATACTTTTTTTTATTTTTTATTTTTAAAATTATTATTTGGTGTTTATTAAAAAATGGGCCAGGCCGGGCTCGGGCTTAGGATTTTATTCCCGGGCTGGGCTTGGACAAAATTCTAGGCCCATATTTCGGGCTGGGCCGGGCTCCGGCCTAGGAGGCTAGCCGAAATTTTTTCTGGGCCCAGCCCGGCCCATGGACACCTCTATCACAAACCAGTTATACTGAAATCATCAAAGGCTCGGAAAATTTGTTGAAAAAAACAACAAATTGAAGAAGAAAAAGAAATTTCAAAAAAAAAAGATTTTTATAATCTTGGTTTATCACCAGAAAATTATTATTTTATAAATGAGATATGGAAAACCCATATTTCAAATCAAAGAGCTAATTTCAGAAGAGCTCTTACCATATTTTCATTATTTTTAGTTGAAAAAACAACTAAGGAAAATAAAGCTGAAGATTTATTATTAAAATCAGTTTTATATCGAGATTGGGATGAATTCCAACTCTTTATAATGGATATTAAGGAGATAAATAATCTTCTTGATACTATTCAATATTTTATTCATAAAGGAAAAAGCAGCCCTTTTATGAATAAGGTATTTAGAATCTGTTTACATAACAAATCTAGACAGATTTGTCCATTGGAAATATTCAACAAAATAAATGATATGATCTGCAATCAGCAGAATCAATTTAGAAAAACTTTTTCTGAATATTTTCTTCAATCTTATGTTTTTACCAATTTTATTGGAAATAGTATTCCAACTATAAAATTTAGATTGGATCATGAACTATTTGATATAACAAGTATTGAATAGGGATTTGTTAGAGAAATAGTAGTACAAAATCTCTCTTTTCATCTTCTAAAAGATTTTCCAGCAATAGTAAAATCTTTTTTACAATCCATCATAAGCAATGATGATTTTTTTCTATTATTTTTATATCCAAATTAGTACTCTTATTGGTATACCTGAAAAAGAAAGATTTTTTCAGCCATATCAAATTTGGTATTTTCATACCATGATTGGCAGTGCTCGATTATCAGCCTTAAATGAAGATAAAGAACACTTGACAACAACAATTGACCAGTGTGAGAAAGATTTAAGCTATTATCAAATCCAAACTGGAATTGATTTAATGGCTAAAGCCAGATATCTTATTCAAGAAAGAAATTATCGACTCAGAACTGATGGAAGAAGGATAATGGCGTATTATTCCAGAATTAGTGATAAATATGAAGAATCCATTTGTCTACTAAAAAAGATAGCAGAAATGGATATAGAAGATTTCCCACCTCATATTTTGCAACAAATCAAAAATACATAGGAAAATTGTCATCAAGATATATCTACAATTCATCACTATGGATGACATCAACAAAGATGGCAACATGGATTGATGATGCAAGCAATGATGGAAGCAACCATTAATGCTAAAGACAAAAAGTCTTAATCGTCATAAAAAAATAATGAGGTAAGCAGTGACAAAAGCGGCCATGACACAAGCAGTGATGGAAGTAGTCATAATTGCAAGCATGCTACGTGGAATCAAACATGACCATGCAAAAGGACATGAGATGTGGAAGCAACCACATCCATTAGAAGTCGAATCCTTATCAGAAACACTGTTCGAGATTCAAAATACGATTGTATAGAATTTTTTAATCTCCTCTATAAATAGGAGGAAAGATCAATTGTATATATATCTTGTAAATTACCAAATAATTTCTTTTTTGGTTTTCTCTTGTAAACTTTTCCTTTTTGTAATAAAACAGTCTATCTTTCCTTCCGTTCATACTCTCAAAATACCTTCACTCCCCCTCGTTGGTATCAGAGCTGCCGGTGTAACGAGTTTTTGGAGAAATAATATCGTAATATTCATTGTAAGTTTTTATTTTTCTAAGTTATATAATAAGGTCAGTTCTGTAGAAGAAAAAGTAAATAATTGAGGAGATATTAAAAATTTAGACTCATGGTTTAAGTCTAAATTTTTAATATCTCCTAAATTATTTACTTTTTCTTCTACAGAACTGACCTTATTATACAACTTAGAAAAATAAAAAAAGTCATATCAACAAGACTATTGATACCCTTACTCAGAGATGAAATGTTGTTTTCATTTTTAGAGTCTATATGCGTAATATGATTACAAGTTTTATCTTGAAATTGAAACTCAATTTGTTCCATAATGTTTGTTCCTGGTACCTAAGACCGTCTATTATCTATATCGTCTTCACACAACGCCTAACGTCCTCTCTGGACTCAACGACAATAAGAAGACAGAATAACAAATATATGGGTTTTGAAACAAACAACTGTGAAACAAACAGAAATGCAAATCAAAAATAAAAACTTACAATGAATATTACAATATTATTTCTCCAGAAACTCGTTACACCGGCACCTCTGATACCAACGAGGGGGAGTGAAGGTATTTTGAGAGTATGAGCGGAAGGGAAGATAGACTCTTTATGCTTTTCATAAAGTTCTTCTATTAGTTTTAAATATTCAACTCTTTCAAGTTGATCATTAGTATTAGTAAATTTTTCTTTCCAATGTTCTATAAGGGTTTTATAGGTCTGGAAATCATATTCTTTTTGTTTATCATCTTTTTTATGTTTTTTTTATGTTTTTTTTATAATTTTTTAACATAGATGTTGATTCATCAGAAGAAGTGTTTTCTTCTTCGGATAAAACTAAAATATTATCCTTACCATTACCAGAGTATAAATGACCTAAATCTACATCAGATTCTATATTATTATTATTATTAAAGACTTCATCTAACTTATTATTAACATTAATTAATTTTTCTTTAGACTCATGGTTTAGGTCTAAATTTTTAATATCTCCTAAATTATTTACTTTTTCTTCTACAGAACTGAAATATTAATATTATTTTCAGCACAAAAGTGGCCATGACACAAGTAATGATGGAAGCAGTCATAAATGCAAGCATGCTACGTGGAATCAATCATGACCATGCAAAAGGACATGAGACGTGAAGCAACCACATCCATTAGAAGCTAAATCCTTATCAAAAACACTGTTCGTGATTCAAAATACGATTGTATAGAATTTTTTAATCTCCTCTATAAATAGGAGGAAAGATCAATTGTATAGATATCTTGTAAATTACGAAATACTTTCCTTTTTAGTTTTCTCTTGTAAACTTTTCCTTTTTGTAATAAAATAGTCTATCTTAAACCATCACTACTTGTGTCATGGCCACTTTTGTCACTACTTACCTCATCATTGTTTTGATGACTTCCACATTGCCAAACCTTTTTTATTGGTATGTGGATTAAGTTGTTATCTTTGTTGACATCAACCTTCTTGCATATTATTGAGATTCATTTCTTCAATTTCGTCCAAATGTAAAGAATCTAATGAAAGTCTTGGTGGTGGGTTCCAAGTCTCTCATGTATTTTTGATTTTTTCTATAATATGAGATGGAAATTTTTCTAATTCCATGTCAGCTATCTTTTTTAACAGCTTCACAGATTCCTCATCTCTATCCTCCTGGATGTTTCCATTAGGAAAGGCCAATATCCTTCTTCCATCCGTCCATAATTTATAAACATCATCATGGAAAAGATAATGGGCTTGTGATAATAAATCAATTCCTGTTTGGACTTGATAATGATCAAATTTATTATAACATTCATCAATAGTTTTTGACAAATGTTCTTTGTCTTCATTAACCGCAGATAATTGGAGGGTTCCAATCATCTTTTTAATGATCCAAATTTGATACGGCTGATAAAATTTTTCTTTTTCAGCTATACCTATTAAACTACTAATTTCAATATGAAAATAATAAAAGAAATCATCATTGTTTATGATGCTTTGTAAAACAGATTTTACTATAGCAGGAAATTCTGTTAAAAGATTAAAAGAAAAGTTTTGTACAACTACTTCCTTAGTAAAACCCCATTCAATATTGGTTATATCAAATGGTTTATGACTAATCTGTATTTTAAAGTAGGAAATTCATTATCTAGATAATCATTAAAAACATATGCTTGTAGAAAATATTTTAAAAAAGCTTTTTGAAATTGAATTTGCTGTCTACAAATTACTTCATTTATTTTTGTGAATATTTCTACTGGTAATAATTTCCTAGCTTTATTATACATACATATTCTAAATACTTTATTCATAATAGGATTATTTTTTCCTTTATGAATAAAATATTGAATAGTATCAAGAAAATTATTTATCTCCTTAATATCCATCATAAAGAGTTGGAAATCATCCCAATCTCGATATAAAACTGATTTTAATAATAAATCTTCAACTTCATTTTCCTTAGTTGTTTTTCCAACTAAAAATAATGAAAATCTGGTAACAGCTCTTTTGAAATTAGCTCTTTGATTTGAAATATGGGTTTTCCATATCTCATTTATAAAATCATAATTTTCTGGTGATAAACCGGGATTATAAAAATCTTTTATTTTTGAAATTTCTTTTTCTTCTTCAATTTGTTGTGTTTTCAACAAATTTTCCGAACCTTTGATGATTTCAGCATAACTGGTTTGTGATGCTAAATTCAAATTTTGAGACATTGGTGATGGATAAAAGTGGATATTGAGAGTATGAGAGGAAGGGATTTTGAGAGTATGAGCGGAAGGGAAGATAGACTGTTTTATTACAAAAAGGAAAAATTTACAAGAGAAAACTAAAAAAGAAAGTATTTGGTAATTTACAAGATATCTATACAACTGATCTTTCCTCCTATTTATAGAGGAGATTAAAAAATTCTATCCAATCGCATTTTGAATCTCGAACAGTGTTTCTGATAAGGATTCGGCTTCTAATGGATGTGGTTGCTTCCACGTCCTGTTGCATGGTCATGGTTGATTCCACGTAGCATGCTTGCATTTATGACTGCTTCCATCACTGCTTGTGTCATGGCCGCTTTTGTCACTGCTTACCTCATCATTGTTTTGATGACGATTAAGACTTTTTGTCTTTAGCATTAATGGTTGCTTCCATCATTGCTTGCATCATCAATACATGTTGCCATCTTTGTTGATGTCATCCATAGTGATGAATAGTAGATATATCTTGATGACAATTTTTTTTATGTATTTTTGATTTGTTGCAAAATATGAGGTGGGAAATCTTCTATATCCATTTCTGCTATCTTTTTTAGTAGACAAATCGATTCTTCATCTTTATCACTAATTCTGGAATAATACGCCATTATCCTTCTTCCATCAGTTCTGAGTCGATAATTTCTTTCTTGAATAAGATATCTGGCTTTAGCCATTAAATCAATTCCAGTTTGGATTTGATAATAGCTTAAATCTTTCTGACACTTGTCAATTGTTGTTGTCAAGTGTTCTTTATCTTCATTTAAGGCTGATAATCGAGGACTGCTAATCACGGTATGAAAATACCAAATTTGATATGGCTGAAAAAATCTTTCCTTTTCAGATATACCAATAAGAGTACTAATTTGGATATAAAAATAATAGAAAAAATCATCATTGCTTATGATGGATTGTAAAAAAGATTTTACTATTACTGGAAAATCTTTTAGAAGATGAAAATAGAGATTTTGTACTACTATTTCTCTAACAAATCCCTATTCAATACTTGTTATATCAAATTGTTCATGATCCAATCTAAATTCTATAGTTGGAATACTATTTCCAATAAAATTGATAAAAACATAAGATGGGAGAAAATATTCAGAAAAAGTTTTTCTAAATTGATCCTGCTGATTGCAGATCATATGATTTATTTTGTTGAATATTTCCAATGGACAAATCTGTCTAGATTTGTTATGTAAACAGATTCTAAATACCTTATTCATAAAAGGACTATTTTTTTCCTTTATGAATAAAATATTGAATAGTATCAAGAAAATTATTTATCTCCTTAATATCCATCATAAAGAGTTGGATTTCAACCCAATCTCGATATAAAACTAATTTTAATAATAAAGCTTCAGCTTCATTTTCCTTAGTTGTTTTTTCAACTAAAAATAATGAAAATCTGGTAAGAGCTCTTCTGAAATTAGCTCTTTGATTTGAAATATGAGTTTTCCATATCTCATTTATAAAATCATAATTTTTTGGTGATAAATCAGGATTATAAAAATATTTTATTTTTGAAATTTCTTTTTCTTCTTCAATTTGTTGTTTTTTCAACAAATTTTCCGAACCTTTGATGATTTCAACATAATTGGTTTGTGATGCTAAATTCAAATCTTGAGACATTGGTGATTGATACACCATGTTTGAAAAATTGTTTCCAACTAGTTGGTTTACCATTGGATAAGACACATAATATCATTGGTTAGGATAAAATGGTATTTGTGCAAGTACAAATCCTTTTTTGGAGTTTTATTCTACTTTCCCTTTGTTGGGCTTTCTGTGAACGATAGTCCATTCACCTACAGTTTCTTTTAGAGGGTTTTTACCTCTATCCATTAAAAGGCTTGCTTCAAATAATCAACAATTATTAGTAATAAATCACAAATATTTGCTAAACTAATTAATTTTTAATTAGTGTAAATTTTTTATTACACACAATTTTATTATTATTTTCCAGTGGAATTTCCACCAAATTTTCTTCTATTGATAGCCAAATAGAATGTTTATCTATAGCAAAAGGTAAATATCTACAAATAATATATCTCCCTACATATTAGGAAAACATACTATTTTAGGAATCACAAATCTGACATTGTTTATGTAGATTGGTATATTTTTAGCTTTATAATTTGTAATGGTTTTACTACCATCTATTCCCATTATTTTAATGTGTTTTTTCATTAATTCCCATTTTTCTATAGGAATCGGATTTTTTCTGCAACTACAAATTGTAGCTCCAGTATCTATCAAGGCATTTAGAGAATATTTTTTATATTTTTGAAATTGGAATGTAACTTTGATATTTATTCCAACTTTTGACTTTTTATCAATTGTTGAAGTTTGAATTTCTTCCATTCTAGTTTTTCTAGAATTATTACTAGGTTCAGTAGGAAATATAGGAATTTGAACAGTTTTAATTCCTATTGGTGTACTATTTGTACTAATATTATCCTCTTCTTCTTCTGGTTGAGAACTAGAGGGTAAAACTAAATTTTCATTTGTATTTGTTATACAATTGTTTTTAAAATACAATTTATTGCCTGGCGACATATATTCTATTGTACTTACTGGTTTAGAAGTACTAGAACTATTAATTCTTTCCATCATCCAATCTCTTGGTATTGATAGATCTCTGAAATCTAATAATTTCGGCTGAATTTCAGTAGTAAACCTATTTGGTTCAAAAAGTTGAATAATTTTGTTATTAATCTCTTTTATTTCTACTTCTGCCGTATTTGTATATTCATTAATAGAAGTCCAACTGATTACCAGATCTTCTGCTAAATCATTAATATCAGAATTTTTTGTCTGAATCCTAAGACAAAGACACTCTTCTATTAGAGGGTCTGTAATGGAAATAAAGTAGTTTGGTTTAACTTTAAATCCTATTACGCCTGTATGTAAATTAGACTGAATTCCTCTAATAAGTGCTTTTATTGGATTTTCAAATCTTTTATCTAAAAGAACCGCTATTATAGGAATGTCGTGACCTCTCCTAAATAAGGCTCTAATAGTGATCATGATTATACCTAAATGTATATATCTGACCTGAGGATATTTCTTTTTAATCCTCTTGATTTTATCTTTAGTAAAGAGAGGAATTTCTGTTAATCCTCCTCTTGTATCTTTAGCGACTGTGTTACCGTTAATTTTTTCTATATGTCTCTGAGTCCATATTTTAAACTTAGAGATTTTGTATATTTCTTCTTTAGAAATATGATTTTTATTAATCTTTTCTATCATTTCATCAGAAAAGTCTTTTTCTTCTCCAATTAAATTACCTAATTTAATATACTATTTTTCAGAATTAGGAATTTCTTCTAATTGATTATTAGAACTACTTCCTATATTAAACATAAATATATATATTCGTCGTTATTATCAGAATCTGTTTCTGATATTAACTCATATAGTATTTCTTCAGGATTTATTTCCTTTTGAAAACATATTTCTAAATCTTGTTCTTCAAGGCTTTTTATCATTTTCCTAGCATTTTTTCCTTTATTAGGATAATTGCTAGCTATATGACCTTCTTCATCACAAATAAAACATTTGCAAATTTGTTTCTTTGGTTTAGAAGTTTTTCTCCTAACCACTTTTTGATTTTTACCAGAAAATTTTTTATTGCCTGGTTTCCATTTTCTTAATTTATGTTTTTTATGCTTTTTAAAAGTATTAGGAAATATTTATTTACATCCAAATTCCCATTCATTTTCTAGTATCTTATTACAATACCTATCGCTTAATTTATGCTTAACTTGTTTAGCAGCCTTACTTTCAAACAATGTAAAGTTATTCTTTCTCTTACAAAGTTTATCCTATTACCTATAGAATCTAAGTTTTCTATTGGAAGACCAGATGATTTACTATGCTTTTCTAAATAAGATATATATTTGTTTATACATATCTCATCCTAGGGTGGGAATTTGGAAGACCAAAATTCTATTGGAAGACCAAAATTCTATATTTTCATTTTTTAACTTTTGATATTCATGAAGAAATTTCTTAGAAAAATCTTCTAAATATCTAATATCACATAATTTAATCTTTGAAAGGATATAACTAGATGTGCTATCTTGATCTTTTTTGTCAAAATACCCACAAAATTTTGTTTTTAGAATTAATGTTAATCCTTTTAAAAGATCTTTAGGGGTTCCTATCTGGTTGATTAATTGCCCCTTTTGTTCTTTACCTTTCTCAGACTCTTCCTATCTTCCAAGAAATTGTAGAACATCTCCTTGAAATGTTCCAATAAAGTAATTTAAAATTTTTTCTTTTGACCATGTGTTGTTGTTTACAACAATAGCCATTGATTGTCCCCAATCATCTATAGTTTTTTCATAGTTTGAAATAGGAGTATTAGACAAATCTAAATTTATTCCTCCTTGGGCCACATTTCTTTTATTTAAATCATCTATTCTTGGTTGAACAGGTTGATTAGAAGTTTCTTCTGGGTATTCAGGTTTTACCTCATTAGTAGCTATATTTTCAGTTTTGTTACCAAAAATTCTTATAGTATCTTTATCAATTTCAATATTTTTGTTTAAAGACCTAAGATAATCATCTGTTTGATTATCTGGCTCTATTTTTCTTTTTCCATATGGATATGTTGAATCAGTATCCATGGGTTCCGGGATGTCTATAGTTTCATATTCGGATGAAGTGGTTTCTTCATCAGAATTATAAGTTGAGACTTTTATGTCTTCATCCTGATCTGTTGAAGTTTTTTCTTGATCAGATTGTTTCTTAAATAATTCTGTGTTTTCAGAATTACTTGAACTGCTACTATCATCATATTTTAACATATAATGATAATTAAACATACTGAATAGATCTTTAATTAATGAAACTAAATTAAACTAACATAAAATATTAATTATTTAATTAGTATCCTCGTTGGTAACTTCTTTAATGAAACTAAATAAAATAAAACAAATTGTCACAACTTTTTGTGTAGCTAGTTTTATTTAGATTCTTTTTGTTGGCATTATTTACATTATTTTCGGCAACAAATTGAGGTTAAATTAGCAGAAAATGTCACTTTTTTTTAATTAGGCCCTTGGGCCATTTTTTTTATTTAGAGAAATAGGTCGTTTTTAGGAGAGAGAAAGGGAAAGCACGTTATTTCTACACAAATGGTAGGAAAGTCACCCAACTCTCTCTTAAAAACCCTAACCATTTTTAATTTTTTAGGGTTAGAGTTTAAGGCTTGGTTTATATTTTAGGGTTTAGGGTTTTCGGCTAAACCCCCAGAGGTTCATGGGTAGATTTGAAGGATCGGGGATGTGATAACGCGCCTCAAAACAGATACATTTCATATGTTATTACGGGATAGGACTATCACCTCAGAAACCCATTGTGGGGAAATCTGGTTTCGGGGTAATAATGCTTGATACGATCAGGGGTCAAAGCCTAAATGTAGGTTCCAGTCGACGGTTGTGACGCGGTCACGGGTTTGAGTATAACCGGGGGCTAGGTGACGATCGTTACACAGTTAAAATTTTAAGCTTTTTGGATACCCGCAAACGATGTCGTATATATATACCATACCTAATATTGAGACCATAATCATACGAAAAAACTCTAGGGACTTCTGGTGTAATCAACGTAAATTTTTTCTCTATTTCCAGGCAGCTTATATCTTTGACCTTTCATTCTTATTCAAAGGATGACACCAATGTGGACACAATAGGGCTCTCAGGTGGAGAGCAGATGTTCCAACACAGTAGAGGTCAAACTCGGGTCGACACAATAGTGGTTGTAATTATTAATGGCTTGTTTAATGAAGACAACCATCGTCGCCCAGAAAGGAACGTCACATTTACTACACCGCAACAGCCGCTCGCCGCTTGAGAGTCCTCTTGCATCCATGACGGTATCGGCCTTCAAATAAGAAGGAAGGTTAAAGGTATCGATTGCCTAAAAATGGAGAAAAAATTATACCGATTATAGTGGGAACCCTAGAGTTTTTCCGTATGAAAATGCCTTTGAACTTCTGTATGGTATTTATAGGGCATCATTTTTGGGTATCCGAATAGATTGACCTCGTGGCCGCATAACGACCGTCAATTAGCTCCCCGTTATACCTCAATCCATTACTGCATAATAGCCGTCGATAGAGGCCTCCACGTAGACTTCCACCATTGACCGTCAAAAGTAAAACCACCTCGAACCTAACTTCTTCGGGATATGCTTCGGAGGTAATAGTCCCTAATCGGCATGATATATAAAATGTCTGTAGCTTAGAGCGATATCGCATCACCGACGACTCAAGAATACCTTGAACATTAAAGAAATATTTTTAACGACTGGAATTGTTAGCACCTTAAAATGATTTATAGAGTAGAGATGGAGAGTGTGTGGTAGAAGATGTTTGAGGGGCAATGAAGTTTGGTGTGTGAGACCTCTTTTATAGGCACAAGAAAGGGTCCATTTGCAAAAATAAATCATTTTATTGAAAACGAGTTTGAGGAGTAAATCACATATTTGAAATGTGGTTAAAGCAGATGAAAAATATGAGGAGTCAAACTTTTAATTTTGGGCAGAAGAAATTTTGTTAGAGAAAGCACGCCCAGCAGGACGAGCCTTCCTATTGACATGGTAGCCTCTAGGATCCCACCCATCATCGGTACTACTTACAACATGTGGGATCGAACTACCACAAAAAATATCCTTTAGAAACTGAGCGAGACCTAGTCATTGACACGGGTTTGTAGTTCCAACTATTTAATATATACATTACAGTGCTTCCACTATTCAGCTGTTTGCTCATTGCACTAACAGGTAAGCATTTCTCGACAGGTTACAAGCTTGTCCAACATCAGTTCCATGAAATGCTGAACAACTAGAGTACCATCAATGCATACAGTGCAGCATACTTAACGAATATATCATTCCAACAATATACGTAATTGTACGATGGGGCTTACGATACGGACATATGATGTTAAACTTAACAGAGTGCATCAATTTTGTACTGAAAGGGACGTATCATTTGCCAATGACCTCGGTTGTGAAGGAAACATACTTCCCCCTAGCCACTCTGTTTCAAAAAAGGGTGATGGCGTATGTTGGACAGATAGTAGGCAGTGGTACATGGTGCGATGACGTTATGAAGGAGATCCAACGAAAAACAACGAGGGCAAACACTATGTATGTAGTTTGCCACTCACATCAGAACCTCGATTTTTGAGTCATGGAGCACACTACGCTCGACCAGGACATGTCGACAACATCTTATCGTATGAACCAACTATAGGGACTTGGGATTATTAGAGATTCCAAGCACTTCGGTTCCCATACGCACATGCGATTGTTGCATGTGGGAACGTACGAATTGAGTACGCGCTTTACATCAATGATATCTACCGACTAGAAGGGTGACAGGGGATTGTGCGCGGACCAAGATTGAGTTGTCAAGTCACGGGAAACTCCTACGAAACTCTAGACGATCAGATCTGAAACGAAACAGAGAATTAAAGTTAGATCCGATTAGATCTGAACAAAAAATCCCCAAATCAATCAATGGACAGCAAGAACTAAAACGCCCTAAGAGATGACAATTCTTGGAAGCCAAGAACCCGAATTTGAGTTTAGAGAGAAACCCCAAATAGCCGAACCTATCAGCACCAAGAACAAATTAAAATCAGATCACAAAGAACAATCAGATTAAATAGAGTCCTAGGGTTTGAGACGACAAGAGAAGTAAAGAATTCTGAATCAAAAACAATTATTGATACTCAAGAACGTTGCGAATTTTCCCAACACGAATCAGCAAGTTAATTTTCCCAAAACAGCAGATCAAACTCCAAATCCCAGCAAGCCGAATTTAATCAGAATTGGAAGGAATAATCGGCAAGATCAATGGAAAAGATGAATGGATGCTCGATTCTTGCTACCAAGAAGTGTGTCGATCAGTTTCTTTAACGTTGAAGAAGGCTGGAAACACAACAAGAAAACTAAAGAAGTTAGGATATGAAATCGGCACAAAACAGAAATTAAAAATAGATTGAACAACAAGAAAATAAAGATAAAGTCCTAAGAAGCCTTGAAATCCCGAAAGATTCCACAACTCCCTTCAAACGGCTCTAATCTCCCCTCCACTGAAGATCAATGGCAAGAAGAAGGCTGAAGATGGTTCTCACAATAAAAAAGATTGGTAAAACTACTTCTAAAGAAAACTCAAGAGAAAATTCTTGGAGAACTCAAAGAGAATTTTCACTCAAAATAAATTTGAAATTTTTTTTATGTAATTATAATGTGTTTGACAATGTGGCCAGCCATGCCTATTAAGAGGCCTTCTAACTATTTCCCTAATCTCATTAGGAAAACTAAAAAAACCCTAATTAATAAATTGAGAGGGAAAATTCGACCAAGGCATTTAATGGGCTGCTTGGGCCGAATTTGTACATATATAATAATCCCAAAGTCTAAAAATTAAACTAGGTATTTAAACAATTAAAATTTTACAAATTGGGCCACTTTAATAATTTGGCCTGATTTTCAACTAAGTATGGTTTGAATTTCTTGGTTGGGCTTGGAACCTCTTATTGGGCCTTACCTTTAAGAACTTGGGCTTGTAGTCCATCTCCTACCAAAATTGGTTCGTTGATGCTCGTAACGGAGATCCAATGCACGTTAGCTGTAATATTCGGTTTCTTGGACCAAGATTTCCAAGATTTGAAATCTTGATTTTCTTGATTCTTGAAATCGCTCCAAACAGCAAAATTAGGACAAGATTCGGTTTCTTGATTTTCTTGAAAACAAGAAAGTGAATCTTGATTTTCTTTTTCTTTCGTGTACGCATTTAAGGCCTTGCTAACAAATTCTTGAATGGTTCCATTTAGTTTTGAATGCATTTGTCTGGCCTTTGACCTCGTTATTGGGCCTTATGGTAATTTGAGCCCATCATGTTCTTGAGCTTGGGTTGGGCCTTTGTGACTCGTATCATTCCCCTCTTCCGCAAAAAGATTCGTCCTCGAATCTGAAAAATCAAATGGGGATAAGTCAGCCACATTGAAAGTAGAACTTACATTGTACTCACCGGGTAGATCAATTTTATAGGCATTATCGTTGATCCGCTCGAGTACTTGGAAAGGCCCATCGCCCCTTGGGTCCAACTTGGTCTTTATTTTTGCAGGAAATCGTTCTTTCCTCATATGGACCCAAACCCAATCCCCGGGTTCTAGGACAACCCGTTTGCGCCCCTTGTTTGATTTGTTGGTGTTGGCGTCATTTGTTTTGGCTATTCGTTGCCTAGCCTTCTCGTGTAAGGATTTCACCAACTCAGCTTTTTATTTGCCATCTAAATTAACAATATGTTCAAGTGGTAATGGCGCAAGATCAAGTACTGTTAGTGGGTTAAAACCAAAAACAAGTTCAAATGGAGAATAACCAGTTGTAGAATGAATAGATCTATTATATGCAAATTCAACAAATGGTAGGCATTCTTCCCAATTTCTAATGTTCTTTCCCACAACAGATCGTAACAAGGTTCCTAAGATTCGATTAACTACTTCAGTTTGGCCATCAGTTTGGGGGTCACATGTAGTGGAATAAAGTAATTTCGTACCAAGCTTACCCCACAATACCTTCCAAAAGTGGCTAAGGAAGTTGACATTTCTGTCAGAAACAATTGTTTTAGGGATGCCATGAAGTCTTACCACCTCTTTAAAAAATAATTTTGCCACATGTGTACCATCATCTGTTTTGTGACAAGGAATAAAATGTGCCATCTTTGAAAACCTGTCAACAACAACAAATATACTATCTCTTCCTTTCTTAGTTCGAGGCAAGCCTAGAATAAAATCCATGGATAAGTCTACCCAAGGTGAAGTAGGAATCGGTAAAGGAGTGTAAAGGCCATGAGGCATTACCTTAGATTTTGCTTGTTTACATGTAATGCACTTAGAACATACCTTTTCGACATCCTTCTTCATATGTGGCCAATGGAAGTGTTCTTGCAAGATGTCTAGTGTTTTGGCTACTCCAAAATGTCCCATTAAACCCCCACTATGGGCCCCATGAATCAATAAGTCTCTCATGAAACACTTTGGTATACACAACCTGTTTATACGAAAAAGAAAACCATCTACAAGATAAAACTTGTCAAAAGTAGTATGTCCACAATTTCTATAGGTATGGCCGAAATCAGCATCATCATCATATAACTCCTTAATATGTTCAATCCCTAATACTTTAGCATTCAATGTAGTTATTAAAGCATATCGTCTAGACAAAGCATCCGCAACTACATTATCTTTACCTGTTTTATATTTTATCACATAGGGGAATGTTTTAATGAATTCTACCCATCGGGCATGCCATTTACTCAACTTACCTTGTCCCTTTAACCACTTAAGGGATTCATGATCTGTATGTATGAAAAACTCATTAGGTAGCAAATAATGTTGCCATACTTGAAATGCACGAACCAATGCCAATAGTTCTTTGTCATAAGTTGAGTAGTTTAATTGTGCACCATTCAATTTTTCACTAAAATAAGCAATTGGTTGCTTATCTTGCATTAAAACGACGCCAATGCCAATTCCTGAAGCATCACACTTAAGTTCAAAAGTATTAGTAAAATCAGGTAATTTAAGAAGAGGAGCAGAACATAACTTAGCTTTTAGGGTCTGAAAAGCCTTTTCTTGGGTTTCACCCCATTTGAAACCCACAGATTTCTTTATAACCTCTGTTAATGGGGCAGCAACAGTAGAGAAATCTTTCACAAATCGTCTATAAAAACTAGCTAAACCGTGGAAAGATCTCACCTCAGTTACCGATTTAGGAGTCGGCCACTCCTTGATTGCCTTGACTTTGTCCTCATCGACATGAATACCTTGAGCACTAACTATGAAACCTAAGAATATTAGCTTATCACAATAGAATGTGCATTTATGAAGGTTGGCAAACAACTTTTCTGCTCGCAGAATATCTAAAACGGTTCTAACATGGAAAACATGATCATCTAATGTCTTGGAGTAAATTAAAATATCATCAAAGTAAACTACTACAAATTTACCCAAGTGAAGCCATAAAACGTGATTCATTAATCTCATAAATGTACTCGATGCATTAGTAAGGTCGAAAGGCATAACTAACCTTTCATACAATCCAAATTTTGTTTTAAAGGCTGTTTTCCATTCATCCCCTTCCCTCATTCAAATTTGATGATAACCGCTTTTTAAATCAATTTTGGTGAATATAATTGAACCATGTAATTCGTCAAGCATATCATCAAGTTTAGGAATTGGATGTCTATACTTTACCATTATTTTGTTGATTGGGCGGCAATCAACACACATTCTATACGTACCATCTTTATTCGGTACCAATAAGACAGGAACGGTACAGGGGCTTAGGCTCTCAAGAATGTACCCTTTGTCTAGTAACTCCTCAACTTGCCTTTGCAATTTTTTTGTCTCCTCGGGATTGCTTCTATAGGCTGGTCGATTTGGTATTGAAGCTCTGGGTACTAAGTCAATTTGATGCTCTATCCCACGTAAAGGTGGTAAATCTTTAGGGGCCTCACTAAAAACATCCTCATAATCTTGCAAAAGACACTGAAAAACACTAGGCAAATTTTTGTTAATGTCAGATAAAGATAACTAATTTTTCCTAAACCTCACAAGGATACAAGGCTGTTTATTTACTAGGGCTCTCTGCACATCTTTTTTTGTTGCCTTCAAATAATGTCAGATAAAGATAACTAATTTTTCCTAAACCTCACAAGGATACAAGGCTGTTTATTTACTAGGGCTCTCTGCACATCTTTTTTTGTTGCCTTCAAATTTTTTTCTCTCATTTTACCACTTGTGGATTCACTCACCTTTGGGCTTTTTTGATTTTGACTTTTTTCACTACTAGCCTCTTTTCTCTCTGTCTTTTGTATTTGTCCTTTCTCCCTTACCCCCTCGTAAAATTTCATCATCTTTAATAGATCTTTATATACATCAGTGGGATTTAAAGGAGCAAAGGTGAATTTTCAGCCTTTAAACATAAGGGAGTATGGATTAAGTTTACCTTGGTGTGTAACATTGCGATCAAATTGCCAAGGTCGTCCAAGGAGCAAGTGTGCCGCATGCATTGGGACCACATCACACCATACTTCATCCTCATAATTACCGAGCTTAAAAGTGACCAAGGACTGTTTCGTAACTTTAACTTCGGAGCATTCATTAAGCCACTGAAGGTGATATGGCTTAGGGTATTTGGTACAAGGCAACTTTAAAGAATCCACCAAATAGCTACTCACTACATTCGAGCAACTCCCACTATCAATAATGAGTGAACATAAGTTACCTTTAATAAAACACTGAGAATGGAAAATATTTGTCCTTTGGCTATCATCATCTTTCATCTAAATGTTAAGGGTTCGGTGAACTACAAGGCATTGAAAATTAGCAAAGTCCCATTATTTTGGTGGTTCGACCAACTCTTTGCCATTATCACTGTCATCCACAAGTTCTGGCATATTTGGATCTGTTTTATCAGAGTCGAAAGTGTACTCACCATTATCTTTCAGAAGAAGTAATCTCGTGTTAGGGCATTCCTTACTATAATGACCTCGCCCTTTGCACTTAAAGCATTCAATCTCACGAGTCCTCTTCACATTCGAATCACCTAAATTGGGCTGCTTAGAAGGTGTTTGCGCTTTAATAGGAGCCCCTTTTTTCCAATCTGATTGCTTGCTTCCATTACTCAAAGAAGACTTATTAGTAACAAAAGGTGATTTTGAACTTTTAAAATCAGAATTGGAAGTGTTACCTCTGTAATATTGTGAAGCAGAGAAGGAGCCAAACCTTTGTTCCTTTAATTGCTGCTCGATCTCAATGGCTTTATGAACTACTTCTTCTAAATCAATGTAAGTTTGTAGCCGCAATGTATTACCTATTTGCCTATTCAAACCATCAATAAATCGAACCATAGTTGTTTCATCATCCTCCTCCACATTAGCTTTCTGAATGAGCATCTCCATCTCTTTAAAATATTCATCCACCGTCCTACTACCTTGAACAAGTCTTCTAAGCTTTATATTTCTCTATAGTAATGAGGTGGTATAAATCTTTTACGCATAATTTGTTTCAAATCATCTCATGTCGCAATCTCACCTTCATAATTCCGATGGCGATTTATCCCAAGTTGAGTCCACCAACTTAATGCATAATCTGAAAATTCTAGCATTGCTAACGCTACCTTTTCATCCTCCGGACATTTATAATTACGAAACATAAGTTCAATTTTAGATTCCCATTCACAATAAGCTTCTGGATCATTCTTACCATGAAATTGAGGAATTGTGAACTTTGATTTTGCCAAAGAGGGTTGCCCACGATCATGAAAATCATAATCAGTTCTAAGGACACGTCGAGGAGTGCTCCTATGAGTAGGAGGCTGGTTATCCACATCTTCTTTAATTGGATCTCGATACTGAGGCTCTTAATTCAATCGCACCTCATTGATAGTAGCACTCAAAGTTTGAAGTAAGGCAGCCTGTTCGTCTAACTGTTGTTGGAATTTTGTAAATGTGTCATAGACATCATTATGGTCATTATCACCTTGACCAATCCTAGACATTTTCAAAAACTTGCAAAACAAACACTCAACACTTAAAAAGGAAAATTAGCAAACCTCACCGTTAATCACTCAAAAAGAAAAATCAAATTCTCAATGAGGTAGAATTTAGTCTTGTGAGTTCTTTAGTAGAGTCTATATCAATCAATTAGAAAGTGTATGAACCGAAACTACCAAAGAATCCTAATTGCCCTAAGATGTCAAAAACTGACGAGACACCAATTGATTTGTGTTGCACCGAGGAAGAATTGTGCACACCTTAAAATCCTACTAACACAAGAAAAAAGAAGGTGTTAGATAGTGTAAAGGGAGAATAAAGGCAAAACAAATGAAAACCTACAGCTAAGAATCAATAAAAATTGCTGAAATCCAAAAACCCGAAAAACTGTGAAGTAACTTGACAACTTCGTTCGAGGTGTTCCCGATCTCCAAAAATCACGAAATTTAAACTAGAATGTCCTTACATATTTTATATTTGATCTGGAAAGTTACAGCCCTAAACTCAACCCGCTGAATATTTTTTAAAATTTTTACTTAATTTCATATTTTTCAATTTTTTTGACTTTTTTCCTCTGATTTTTTTGTGGGAAATATTTTTTAATATTCTACCACAGTGCCACAAATATGCATGTAAAATGTCAGACCAATTGGAAAATGTTTACCCACTTAAATGAATTTTTTTCGTAAAATTTTTTCTAGGTAAAAACTGCTGTTTAATGTTTTTTAAAAGGAGATCAGTTTAGAAATCACCCAAGAACACCCAAAACGTCCAAAATATGATACCAAATGATAGGGGGTTGCGCACGAATAAAGATCGAGTTGTCAAGTCACAGGAAACTCCTACGAAACTCTAGACGATCAGATCTGAAACGAAACAGAGAATTAAAGTAAGATCCGATTAGATCTGAACACAAAATCCCCAAATCAATCAATGGACAGCAAGAATTAAAACGCCCTAAGAGATGACAATTCTTGGAAGCCAAGAACCCAATTTTGAGTTTAGAGAGAAACCCCAAATAGCCGAACCTATCAGCACCAAGAACAAATTAAAATCAGATCACAAAGAATAATCAGATTAAATAGAGTCGTAGGGTTTGGGACGACAAGAGAAATAAAGAATTATAAATCAAAAACAATTATTGAAACTCAAGAACGTTGCGAATTTTCCCAACATGAATCCGCAAGTTAATTTTCCCAAAACAGCAGGTCAAACTCCAAATCCCAGCAAGCCGAATTTAATCAGAATTGGAAGGAATAATCGGCAAGATCAATGGAAAAGATGAATTGATGCTCGATTCTTGCTGCCAAGAAGGGTGTCGATCAGTTTCTTTAACGTTGAAAAAGGCTGGAAACACAGCAAGAAAACTGAAGAAGTTAGGATATGAAATCGGCACAAAACAGAAATTAAAAATAGATTGAACAGCAAGAAAATAAAGATAAAGTCCTAAGAAGCCTTGAAATCCCGAAAGATTCCACAACTCCCTTCAAACGGCTCTAATCTCCCCTCGACTAAAAATCAATGGCAAGAAGAAGGCTGAAGATGGTTCCCACAATCAAAAAGATTGTTGAAACTACTTCTAAAGAAAACTCAAGAGAAAATTCTTGGAGAACTCAAAGAGAATTTTCACTCAAAACAAATCTGAATTTTTTTTTATGTAATTGTAATATGTTTGACAATGTGGCCGGCCATGCCTATTAATAGGCCTTCTAACTATTTCCCTAATCTCATTAGGAAAACTAAAAAAACCCTAATTAATAAATTGAGAGGGAAAATTCGACCAAGGCATTTAATGGGCTGCTTGGGCCGAATTTTTACATATATAATAATCCCAAAGTCTAAAAATTAAACTAGGTATTTAAACAATTAAAATTTTACAAATTGGGCCACTTTAATAATTTGGCCTGATTTTCAACTAAGTATGGTTTGAATTTCTTGGTTGGGCTTGGAACCTCTTATTGGGCCTTGCCTTTAAGAACTTGGGCTTGTAGTCCATCTCCTACCGAAATTTGTTCATTGATGCTCGTAACGGAGATCCAATGCGCGTTAGCTGCAAGATTCGGTTTCTTGGACCAAGATTTCCAAGATTTGAAATCTTGATTTTCTTGATTCTTGAAATCACTCCAAACAGCAAAATTAGGCCAAGATTCGGTTTCTTGATTTTCTTGAAAACAAGAAAGTGAATCTTGATTTTCTTTTTCTTTCGTGTACGCATCTAAGGCCTTGCTAACAAACTCCTGAATGGTTCCATTTAGTTTTGAACGCATTTTTCTGGCCTTTGACCTCGTTATTGGGCCTTGTGGTAATTTTATCCCATCACGTTCTTGAGCTTGGGTTGGGCCTTTGTGACTCGTATCAAAGGGATTCATAGTGGTAGAGTCTTGAATTCCCGACTATCCCAGACGAGATTATGTGGTTGCTGGTGTCTAATGCGTCATATGAGTTGGCACCGAACATGAAGCTACATCACGTCCCAAAAAGTTGCCCGAACTTCAAAATGATAAAAAAAACATGCATATTCGGGAGAGAGACAGTCAATAGAGATTATGTAGGTATTGTAGAAACTCAGGGCATACGAAGACAACATGTTCTCTGTATAGAGATACATTAGGGCCTCAGCATCGATAAGATTATTTTCTTCCAAATAATATTACAGATGCAGTGCTTCCTTTATTCAAGAAATTAAAACTTGTTATGCATTGTTAACTTACGCGTGACTCAGGTTACATAGAAACGAAGATAAATATAATGTTCGAATTAAACGATTTATTTGTTTATTTACTTTTTTATATATTTTCATTGCAATAATGTTACATTACCCTTGTCATCGGGGAGAATGTGTGCCACAAGGCCATGGATGACGGTCGCGTGGATGATTTTTGCGTACAACCAGAGGTGAAATCAGATGTATATCTGAAGATGCAATCAGAGGTACATCTGGAGGTGTATCTAGATGTGCGGGCTTGTAGACTTCCTCCTCAGTGTCATCATCGTTGGGACTCCCACCTACTAATGCCACTTGGTCTTCATCTTCGGGTTCACTAGTGTCATCTTCGTCCTCAGTGGTCGATTGTTATGTGGTCCTAGCCTCCTATCGTATATCTGACACTCTAGCGGGTGATGGCTACACCGATGACCCACCTTGGTAAAACAGTGATGCGGGCAGTGTTTGGGTCACTATAGGCAAGTAACCATAAGTTGCCCTAAATCCTGGGTACGTCAACATTGCCTTGAGTATCGGTATTAGCATCAAGTGTTGCATGGGCATCTGTATCAGCATCGAGTGGTGCATCATCATCGACATCATCATTAGTGACGGTGAATGCCCTAGCATTTGGCCCGATATATAGGTCAACATCTGGCCTGACATCTAGGTCGACAGGGGGTGAAATATTTTTGTCTACGAAATTTTGAAAATTAAATCAAAATTTGAAAAATATACTGAAAAGGCTTTCAATTTTGAAATAAGGATTAATTTGTAAAAGGGTCCAAATTTTACGTGTTTATGAAACTGTTTTACCAAATTTTAAAAATACAACCTAAAATCATTCCCCAACCTAAAATCATTCCCCCTTACAGATTTCATGTTAATTCTTCTCATTTGCTAGTTTGTGCCGCCTCTTGCACTCTTAACCTCTCATATTTGATTTTCATTGTTAAATCTTCATCCTTTTGATTCTTATCATCACCTAAGTCAATAATCTACATAATATTTCAAGAAAACACCCTAAAATCTCATTGATTTCATCATCTTCCTCACTTGTGGGTTTTCTCAAATTTACATCAAAAGTTTAATTTTCTTCCATCGAAGGTAACCGTTCATCTCTCTATTAGTTTTAGATATTATCTAGTCTTTAAAACCAAGTTTTTAACCATTAAATTGCATGTTTTGTTTAAAAGCCAAAAATTGGATTGTTAATGATAGATTCTATATTTTTGAGTAAAAACATAATTTCAAAATGTTATTCAATTAGTTTTGGATGATTAGAAGGTTTCTAAACTAAGTTTAAAGTTTTTTTAAGGATTTAATGAATATTCGTGAAAATTTCCATAAACATGTTAAAAATTTCAATACGATGAATCGAGTAGTTGTGTGTAGTTTAAATGTTGAGAATTAGTTGTAGGTAATGGACCTTGTAAGAGTTAAGGAAAGGCTAGTTTGAGCTTTCGGTATTTCAATGAAAGCGTAATTACTGAGTGTTTATAATCGTTGTTTGTAAACACTATTCAATTTGTTCTTTGGGAATTTAGAAGTAGCTTAAACCTGTACTCTAAATTTCAAGTTTAAGCTTTCCTGTACTCATGTTTAACTTGTGAAGTATGTGTTTGTAGCGACCCGATAGTCAGAGGTGTTGGAAAGTAAGGTTCGGGACTTCATCCCCGTAAAATGAACCTGTAAATATTTTTATTAAATATTTACGATGTTAGTTAGTAGTGAATTAGATTCTGGTTAAGTAATTTTTTGTGAAATTAGGAGTTGTTAAGGTACATGGATTAAATTGCGTATGAGTTAAAAGTTGAATTATAAATTGAAATAAACTAAAAGGACTAAAATAACAAATAAGCATTTATTTAGTGTGGTGGACGACACTAATAATGTATGATTTATATACATATTACTTAATATATATATGTATATTATAATAAATGGTATAAAATGTATGTAAATTATATTATATAATAATATAATAGAAACATAATAAAAGATATGGTAGGAAAGTGGAAAGAAAAAGGATTGCATGCAAATTAGAAAAAGAAAGAAAAAAAAGAAAGAAAGAAAAGAAGAAGAGAATGCATGGCTAGGAAATTAAGAGGTTCAAGCTCAAATTGGTTAGTACAATTTCATCCCTTTTCTTGTAAATTTTATGTTCTTGGAATCTTGATACTTAGGGATACCCGACCCATGTTGTAATTTTTAGAATTGTTAATGATTTTAGATGTTGACATTGTTGAATAGTTTAAGTATTAGGGATTAAATAGATAGATTTTTAAGTTAGAAATGGAAAAGGACTAAATTATGAAATTAATAATTGAACTTGAGCGATAGGGACTAAATTGAGAAAAAATTGAAATTAAGGGGTCGAATTGGAAAAGAGGAAGCTAAATTTAGCTTAGAGTGAAATTAGTATAAAAATTTGAGTTTAAATGTGGAGGTTAAAATTAGTCTCGATTCAGGGACTAAATTGAAGAATAAGCAAAATATAGTGTGAAAATTGAAATTTTAATGTGAAATTTAATTGTAATATTAATGTATTTTGATTGTTTTATTCTGTAGCTAACTTCATACCGGAATCCTCGAGTAAATAGGGGAAGGATAAAATTGACGTCGAATAGCTCGGAATTCACGGTTTGTGTTTCTATAATTCGAACTAAGTTATAAATTATTGCATTTTGAATTGTTTCATATGGTAAGCACCTAATGTGAGTACTTTTGTACTTTGAAATGGAATTGAATTCATAGTCGATTGAAATGAATTGATTTGGTATATTATGAATATATTGAAAATATAGAGATTGAATTGAATATATGTTTATATGTGATAATATGTATATATGTGAAATTGAGACATTGGTCGTATTGAAAAGTGAAACAAACCCTATTAACTATATCGGACTGAGTTAGATATAGATGACATGCCATAGGATAGAAAGAGTTCAGAGATTTCTTTGACCTCAAGTCGATTAAGCACTGGTTGCCAATTTGCTTCGGTTTAACCGATGAGATGGGGTGTCAATTTATATAGCACTGGGTGCAATTATTACTGTAGATTTATCCGATGAGGCACTGGGTGCCAAACTAGTGTGTTGGTTGGATCCGTGTATCTGTCTGAGTTTGAGTCGTGTTAATATGGGGAAATTTTAATAATAATTTATGTGATTGATATTGAAATGGCCAAGATGAGAAATGAATATGAGATGATAAATATTGAATTGGCTAATATTAGAAATGCGATATGAAATGATGAAATGAGATGTGAAACTTGAAATGAATTCAAGTATTGATCAAGAGATGAATCATGCCATTGCATGAGTTGAAACATTCAAATGTTATATGAAATGCCTTTGTTTTATATAGACTTGAACATGTGGAATTTAGATGATGTAATAAAGAATGGGAAAAAAATTTGTATCATGGATTTGAAATATAAGTGCATAATATTTCTTGTTGCATTCTTACATTTTGATTACTTTTATTAAGTTAAATTGTTTGGATTATAAAAATACCACTCAGTTTTACTCAGGTTGCGGTTTTGTTTCCGTGCACAAGCTAGGTACTTTCCAAATTATTGCCGACTCAGCATCCAACAATGAATCCCGAGCTCAAGTGTGGTGATGTTATATTTTGTAATGACATGTACCTAGAAAGTCTTTTGGTTGATATTTTGGATTTTAAGTGAATTGATGTTTATATGTATATATCTTGTGGTTGAAGTTAGGTTTTAGTATGTGTATTTAGTTTTAAGGCTTGATATCCTAAATAGCTAGATGTTAGTTCAATATTGGCAAATTTGGTATAGATAAAAGTCTTGAATGGTTGATGCATTGTTGGAATGTTTGAACATATAAAATGTGGTACCAATGAGAGTACATTGGTTAGGCATATTAGGTGATGGACTTGATATATTTTGAGCATGTTTAATCATGTTTTGAATAGGTTAAATGATTGGTAATCGAGTTGCTTGTGCCCAAGTAAGTAGGAAATGGTAAACTTGAGTTTTAAAGTACATTTAGGTGCACGCGGCCGTGTGCCACAGACGGGCAACACACACGGGTGTGTGCCCTGGGTGTGTTGAAAAATAGTATAGTGGTGGTTTCCGCACGGGCTGAGACACGAGCTTGGACTTGACCGTGTGTCTCAAGTCAGTGAGTTACACAAGCTATGACATTGCCTTTTGTCCCAACTTCAAGAGTCACATAGCCTGGGGCATTCCACACGGTCGTGTGTCTCTTGTTTTTAAGAATATTGAAAATAGTCCGAAACTTTTAAAATTTTTTCAAATTAGTCCCTGCTAGTTTTTAAACTATTTTTAGGGTCCCATAGACTCAAAATAAGGGTTGTAAGAGTAATTTTTACTTTGAGTTGGAATGAATTAGAAAACCTAAATAGTCGGAGTATGGACCAATACTTTAATGCTAATAATTGGAATAGTCTTGTATGTATTCGACTTCAAGCATTCAAGAAGTGATAAATAGTGATAAGAGTGTAGACAGTGGAAGACCAAGTTTAGCATTGCATAGCATGATATATTATTCAATTTTATGATATTCTTGTATGAAAATATTAGATTGACATGACCTGCCCCTATATATTATAATGTTAATGGTTAGCTTAAATGTTTAAAATATGATTGATTATTTGTTTTGATTTGTTAGTAATGCCCGTGACCTTAATCCGACGACGAAGAGGGGTTAGGGGTGTTACAGTGTTTGTGTTATTGTGAAAATGTGGAATGAGATGAGAAGCTATCACGTGTGTTATGTGTTCATGATTACTATTATTAAAGAGTATATGTAGAAATATCGTACATGCTAATTGACAATGATAATATTGTACTAATGATACAAATATGTAGTGATAGTGAACGGATAATCGCTAAGTAATATGTGTGTTTGATAATGGATATTTTGGCCTTGTGAACTTTGAGACCATTTGATATTGTTGGCATGCCATAAGATTGTGAGTACTCACCTATATGTGTTATATGATTTGGGCGTTGAAGCCCTGAGACATGTTAGAGAGATAAGGGAATACGAGCTAAGCTCCTTTCAGCGGGACATGTTTGGTGTGATGGAGAGTGTTAGCTATGTGTTCGACTCTATGAGTCATTTGATGTGTTAAAGATCTGTGTATCTGATTTGTGGTGATAATGCCAACTTTTATGTTTCATAGCTTAAGTGTCAATTATCTTTAAATATGATTGTAAGTATTGTGATGTATGCATGAATGGGATGTGATGACTATGTAAATAGACCATTAGATCTGCATCAATAAGTAAAATAGGACACCGAAGTTGGAACTGTTGAGATTATGTTATATGGTTGTTTCGATAATGCTTGATGAAATGTTTGCATGGTAGTTGTTCTAGGTATTCACTAAGCTTGTTAGGCTCACTCACTCATTTTAAACCATTGCAGATTAGTAGCATTCCGGTGTGAGCGGTGTGGTTTTTGTAGGGTGATCCAAGCAAGTTTTTTATGTTAATTCGTAGGTGTTTATTTATCCGTTTATGTTATGGGAGAATAAAGGCAATGTGGTAGACCTTTTTGCTGGTATTTGCGATGATAGTTGGACGTTTTGCATAGCGTATTTGTTCTTAGAATTTAGAGATTTGAATCATGATATGTGATTATTGCTCGAACTTATTTTCAATGTTTGAGACTATTATGATGGTCGTTTTGACGGTATTTGATAGGGTAAAGGATGCATGTTGAGTAGACTTATACTAGAATGGTTGGTATGCTTAAATAGGCTGAGTTTTTGTAGTCTGGAGAGAGGTATCGATATTCGTGTGTAAAAACGATACCTCTGAGATATTTTGAATTGCAAAAAGTTAGAACCGTACTTTTGTATCAATATCATATCATGAGTATTGATACTCAGGGTAAAATTACTGATACTTTTTGAGAGGTACGGATAATTTCTTGAGTTTTATTTTTAGGGGAGAAACAAAATGTTGTTTTGGTATTGATACCTATGTGCTAGTATCGATACCTACGTACTTGTATTGGAAATTTGGCCAAGTTGCTCTAATGCATGTTCAAATGTTAGTAAATGCTTAATTAAAGTATGTGTAGCAATTTGTAAAGATAATTAAGGATTTGTTTGACTTAAAACTTATGCAAATGTTAAAATAGAGTATGTTCCATTAAGAAATGAGCCATTTGTATTTGTATAATGTGAGACGGTGGTGTGACATCCTGATATTCGAGCTCGGCGACCGGGCTGGGTATAAGGTGTTACATGACCTGTATATTGCATAGACACAAGCAACATTTCTCTTTTTGGGGTTGATGACGATCCCATCATATGACTGCGTCCCCTCCTATGCTACTGCTGTGGAAGTTGTTGTTGCTTTTTACGCCAAATTTGCCTTCTCCTCTCCTCTGGCGATAGTAGATACAACTTTCCGACGAGTCTGAACCACGGTAGGTACTCGACATTTGCCCCCGTGTCCCCAGAGAAAATTGGTTTGCGGGCAAGTAAGGACTGCATCCTACCTCCCAAGCCTCGATGTGCTCCCCATGCCACTGCGTCCAGTCATCATAAATCTTCCCCCACATGTCCACCTTGAGTATCTCCTTTACGTTTTCTGGTGGCGGCGGGATTCATTGCCTCCACCCGAACTGCTACAACACTTGGTCCAATTCGTGCATTTCCACCGTCGTGTACACTACTAACGAAACCTTGCCGTCCCACATCTCCTAATTTTCCAACACTTCCAGCAGGATGCAAGATTTGATGTTGGTGTCAGTGTACGACATCCATTCAAACAGAAAAGAAAAATTGTAAATATTGTTATGTACAATTTTTTTACTATTCATTACGTAATTAATATAGGTTGAAAGAATAAGTAACTAACGTTGTGTTCCGAGCAATGGCCTAACAGCAGCTTACAATCTTCCAGCTCCTCGGGCAGTCCCACATAACTCGGCCTATACAAGCGGTATGTTAGTCGAAACGTATAATGAATAAAAAATTTACTATACAAACTACGTATTTATTAATAAATGATGTTTACCTCGTCACCAAAGGGAGGTGTATGGGTCGATCACTCTAAGATGAAGAAATGGTAGTCTCCACCAGACCTATGACTGCAGCAGGAGTAGGCAATCACCAATTGACATCAGATTCGATACCGTGGCCCGATACATCTCCCAGTATAACGTGGACAAGACGACCGATCCCCAACTTAGTTTTCCACATTCATTGAAGTCCACTAGATGTAGTATCCACTTTATGTGCGCCAAATTTTGAGATTTCTCAGGAATTAAAATTCCACCGAATAACCTCATGATGAATGATCGGGCGTATTGTTCTATGACCTCCTCAGTTCGCTCGTTAGGGAGCTCATCGAAATTATTCTCCAACCAGTTGATTGATATCTGACCACCTTCAAACTTGTACTGGACCTTCCCCAATAGTACTCTGCAGAGGTCCACTTTACCTAGAATGACTACTGATCCCGTGATGACTGACCCATCCATTGGAAGATTGAGTTGTAGTGCTACGTCCTCGAGTGTGATTGTACAGTCACTGCATAGAAGGTGGAAAATGTGTGTTTCGGGCCTCCATCTTCCACTAATGCACTAATTAGTGTAAGATCGAGTTTGTAGCCCCCCAGTCATGCAAGATGCATGCAAGAATTCAACATGTTGCAAGTAGCCACGAATTTCAAGGATCATAGGCTTTCCCATATTATGAATGAAGCCCTCTAGAACATGATCATCTGCCTATTTACATAATAAAAAATTTCAAATTAAAAAAAATAATTAAATTTAACATAATTAAAAATAAAAAAATTAAAATTTTGTCTTATCGTTATTGCTTGCGCGATGGAAACATGCTTGTTGCCAAAGCGTATTAAAGAGGTGATCATTCATGAGAAGTCGATTTGAAATGAGCTAAGTAAAAAAATAATATTTTTAAATAATTAAAAAAATAATATTTTTAAATGAAAATATTGAAAAATTTAAAACGAGAGAGTTGAGAGAAGGATGTGAATGAAAAAAAAACAAAATTTGGGGGTATTTATAGGAAAACTAAAAATTTTACCATTGGGGGTTTTAATTTTTTTTATCGTTGGCGCGACAACGTTTAAAAAGTCGTTGCTTTTTACCATTAGGGGAAAGTGTGTCCAAAGGCCTAATTAAAAAAAATCGGTATATAAGCCTAATTTTTCCCAAATTAAGAGATCTTTTGCATCAAATTTTGTGTCCTAACAAAAGAAAACTTATTCACAAGAAAAGAAAGTAGTATATGAGATCATGATTTCCTTTTCATATATACGGAGATCATGGATAATCACCATATTTATCTCTAATATGGTATAAACCACGATGTTGGGAAAACTTTTAAATATTTAATCTAATCATTCTAGTTGGATTGAAACCTCAATATGTTAAAAAGGTGCAATTCAGTTAAAAGCATAGGGAACTAATTGTGCACTTCTTTGTTTATTAAAAACAACACTTATTGTGCAATATGTTTTGTAATCAAATTGTCTTTTTCTGGATTGTACTAAATTTTCTTAAGAAGTTTTTTAGGAGAGTTCTTAATTACAATTGTATGCAAGTGAGGCTATAATATTTGTGGGTGTGGTTAGGCTTAAATCACCTTTTGTACTGTGAAGATTATAATGAATTTTTCTCTGGGAAAGACCCTACAAATATAGGATTAGATTCGAATTGTGAAAACAATCACCTATGTTCATTTTTTATCATTTTCAACTTTAAATTGTTTCTTAAGTAGCAACTTAACAAAGGACTAACACTATGAGTTTAACACTTACACAAACAAATGCTTAGAATAGAAGAGAACAAGTTAGGTATCAACTTACTAAAATGGCACAATTGGCGAGCTCAGAACCACGGGTTGTCATAGGAGATTTCAACCAAATTTTAAAGGAAGAAAGAAATTCTCATTGGCTTATAAAGAGGCAAAGGGCAATGAAATTTTTTTAGATTCTCTTAATGCATGTAACCTTATTGAAATACATATTCACGGTGAACTATATACATGGACAAATAATAGAAATGGTGAGGAGGCGATATGAGAAAAATTATATAACGCATTTGGGAATGCAACATAGATGGAAGATCATCCTCATGCTCACTTGGTTTAACTTCCCAATTGTAGAATCTGGTCATAGTATGATTCTACTTGATACTAATAGGGAAATTTTCAAGGGAAACAAACTATTTTTGTTTTGAAGCAATGTGGTTTCTAGAACTACATAGTAAGGACATTGTGAAAGAAGTTTGGGAAAGAAAGGCAAACGACTTTCCATTTTTTAGACTCATCTCAAAGTTGAAGATTACAAAAGATAAACTCAAAGTGTGGAATAAGGAGTCAATTGGCAATATTCATAAGAGGAAGCAAGCTCTCATGGAAGAGTTAGCAATGGCATAGAATAACTTGAATGACTTTTCATCTATAGAACATGTAAGACATTTCGAGTATGAAATTCAAAGTGTCATTGAAAAAGAACATATTTTATGACATTAAAGATCGAGGTGTAACTAGATAGTTAAAGGTGAAAGGAGCATGAGATATTTCATTAGTTGACCAACAAGAGGAAAATGATAAACAAAATAAACACTATTAAAGATGAAGAGGGAAGAATATGAGACAATCAAATTGTAACACCCCTAACCCGTCTCTGTCATCGGATTAGGGTTACGAAACATTACTCTACAATTAGAAAAAAATTAACATCATAACATTTAAATAAATTAAACATATTATAAACCATTCAATCATATGCATTTTGTCCCTAAATCGAGCCTTCAAGGCCCTAAAAATAGCTTAGAAGTGATTCAGGACTAATTTGAAACAAAACAAGAATTTAAGAAAAAGTTGCAAAAATTGGAAAACAAGGGTCACGCAGCCATGTGGCCAGGTTTTGCGGCATAGCCCAAGCCGTGTAACATTCGAATAAAGGGAGACACGATCGTGTCCCAGCCCGTGTCCTCACTCATGTAACTCACTCAGTAGGGTCACACAACCGTGTCGCAGGACGTGTAACTCTCTGAGCTGCCACACAAGCCCATGTACTAGGCCGTGTAACTCACTAACTTAAAACACTAATAAATTTCAAATGACAAATGGATGTGTCGACAGGTCGTGTGTGTCACACGGTTGTGTGACAACCCGTGTTCCAGGCTGTGTGAACCCAAAAATATACCTAAAATCAAGTCATTTCAAAACTGAATCATGCATAACTAACCATTTCATTTGGACACATATTCAAGGAATTTAAACATCATTCAAACACACCTAAACATGCCATTTTAAACATCCTAATTCACCTAACCAATATACCATTCAAAGGCACCACAATTGTATCAAAACATCATTTACCAAAACATGCCAATATTACCATTTTCCAAACCTACCAATCTAGTTCATTAAATGCTAAGTAACATAACATATTTTCATTTGCATATCACCACAAACATACCAACAAAGACCTTATATACAAGCATTTGAAAGTGACCAAAATGACATAACTTGGTGAGGTGTTAAGGTTCACCAAACCAAACATAAACTTCAAAGCATATACATACCAGATCACCATTAACACATTCACAAAATGCCATTACAAAATAACCTATACATGCCATTATTAACCTTGGCCAAAATACTAAAAAAACTATCGAATTGATTGCTGGATAGTGTAATAGGTCTCCGACAAGCTTCCAACCGACCGAACTTCCAATAAATTATAAAACAAAGGAAAGTAACTACGTAAGCAAAAAGGTCTTAGTAAGCTCGTATAAACTTAAACATAACTTAACATTTCATTTATACAATTCATAGATTAAGCATAAATCATTACCAATGCCATAAGGTTTGTAATAGCCCATTTTTAGTGAAATCGTAAAAGTGGTTTTAAGACCACAAATTCAACGAGTAAATTATTATTTTATTTTTATTTTAATGTCTATGGAATGTTAGTAAGTTCGTATAAAAATTTTGTGAAGATATTTTGATGTTTGCATGCTTAATTTCATAAAAAGGACTAAATCATAAAAGGAGAAAAAGTAGGATTCTTTTAGTTAAAGGTATCAATTAGCTATGAAACTCAAATGTGAGTGGACATAGATGGTAATTAGACCATTCATTATGTTAGTAGACAAAGATGGACATATAATTAAGTGATTTTAATGTTTAATTAAAAAGGTTAATTTGGTAAATTAATAAATAAGTTTAAGTAAAATAAAGAAGCAAAAGGTATCATCTTTTTAGTCCATCCCTCCACCAAAAATAGGTTAAGAAAACACTATTGAAGAATTCTTAAAGGTTTGGCTATGTCCAATAGTTGCATGTAAGTGATTTTTGACCCCGTTTTTAATGATTTCTATGTTTTTGAAGTCATTGTAGCTTAGTCTAGCTAGCTCGGGGGTCAATTTGTAAAACTGTTAAAGATTTAAGGTTTTTCCATGAATTTTATTGCATGATTCTTGATGTTTTATGAAATAATATGAGTCATTGTTGATAAATAAACAAGTTTTGTAAAAGGATTTTTTGATGAAATTGTCATTTAGGGACTTATTTGTAAAAGTATTAAAATTTCATGGTAAATTTTAGAAATTCTGATTTGTATGGGTTGAGATAGGTCCCTAGTGAATTCGGCTAGCATGAAATGATGATGAAAATGTTTAGATTTGAATTTATGAGCTTAATGACTAAATTGTAAAAATTTAAAATGTTAGGGTTAAAATGGTAATTTTACAAAATATGAAATGTGGACTGAATTGAATAATAGAAGTATTAAATGGATTTAATTTATCTATTTAGATAAATATAAACCTATACAGATTTAGATCGGGGAAAAGTGAAAGCCTTGGATTGATCGACTATGTTTTAACGCTTTGTTTATCGAGGTAAGTTCATATGATTAAATATCGTTTTAATTTTATAATGATCTATATGGTAATGTATTTTTGCCATGTAACCATATGATGTATATCCAATGATGTTACGATGATTATCGAGCCTCGTTTGAACCTTAGGAATTCGTAGGATACAAATGACATGTCATTAGGGTTTTCATGTTTCGGGTATTGGTCTTGAATGTCGTACAGACGGCTGAGGTCCTACATTTGTTGTGGATACTCCACAACTCGTGTCAGCAGCATCGTGTAGCTTACATTCCGACCCACAACTCATGTGAGTAGGCCCATTTTACAGCTCGTGTGAGCAACGATGTAAAGCAAAAGGAAAGGTTATGGTTATATGTTTAGCACACTTCGTGTGAGCTTTCCCGCGTATCCGATGTTATTCTAAATGGTTCAACGAGCATGAAAAGGAAAGGAATGGTAAGTGTTCAAATGAACTATGTCATAAATCTATGAAAAGGTTTGAAATGAAAATGTTCAATGAAAGTATATCTATGTTCATGAAAAGGATGAATTCAAAACTAGTATGTTCATGTACACCTGGCTTACCTTATGATAGTTCAAGTGAATTATGTGTTAATGCACTAGCATGTGTTGTTGATGGTGCTTAGGCTTGTGCTAAGCTTATGGTTGGATTATATTATGCTTAATCTTAATGTTATACATTGAAAAGGTAAGTTATGTTCATGTTTTATGAACTTACTAAGCATTATGTGCTTATGTAGTTTTCTTTCCTATGTTTTATAGATAATCGGAAGCTCGATCAGTTTGGAAGCTCATCGGAGATCTATCACACTATCCAGTGATTATATCGGGAGTTTTTGGTATTTTGGCCAAGGTTATAATGGAATGTATAGGTGGACTTGTGTTTGATGTTTAGTTGAATGTTTAGTTGAATGCTTAGATGTTGAATTTGGTATGTATATGTTGCTTTGGCATCATGTGCTATGATGCCTATTTAGTATGTGTTAATGTAGCAATGGTTTGATGCATGTTTCAATGACCAATATGGTATGTGATGGATTAGTTTAATGTGGTCAAGATAAGGTATATTTTGAAATGGTATTGGACATGATGTGTATGGTTGAAATGTTTACATGTTTAGGAAGGATTTGAATGAATGCATTTGAGGTGCCTTGTTTGGCATATTGGTTGGATGTATTTTGGTCTATTGAATTGGTCATTTCATTCATGTTTTGGTAAGGCTTTGAAATTTTGAGGTTTTGCACAAAATGCTTTTAGGTACATGTTTGAGTTGGTCATGGAAATGGCTTGATTTTGGCCAATTTCATGTCCACACTCCTTGAGATATTGGTGTGTGACTTAGCCATGTGAGACACACAACCATGCGACACGGCCGTGTGTCCCCTATAGGTTTTAAGGCATGCAAGTCAGGCTGTTACACGGCCTAGCACATGGCCTGGAACACTGGCGTGTGTGGCCATTTTGAGAGTTACACGGCCTGGCACACAGGAGTGTGGCTTGGCCGTGTGACCCAACTTAAAGAGTTACACGGGCACGGACACGGTCTGGGACATGGCCGTGTGTCCCTATTTCGTTTGTTACACGGCCTAAGACACAAGTCACACGGCCTGGCCACACGGCCGTGTAACCTCTATAGTTTAATTTTTCCAACTTGTTTTCTAAATGTTCCAAATGTTTCCAATTTAGTCCCGAATTGTTTCTAACGTGTTTTAAGGCATCCAAGGCTCGATTAAGAGACGATATGCATGTAAATGAATGATTTAAGCTATGTTTATATTAATGTATGAGATTTATGTTTTAAAGTTATGTTTTTACAATAATGCTCCGTAACCCTATTCCGGCGATCAATATGGGTTAAGGGTGTTACAAGCTTAGTAAAAGCCTATACAACATCATCAAACTCACAAATTAGTACACTTGTCCATGATACAAATGAAATCAACCAAAAGATATGTAGTTTACCATATATAAACACATCACTTAACTCATCAATGTTACTATAAGATCATGATTCATTCCATTTGCATACTTACCATTTCATTTCCTTTTCATACCCGTTGAACCATCTAGAATTACATCAGATACTCGGGAATGCTCACACATAGTATGTCTTTCGATATAACTGTAACCTTTCCTTTACATTAATGTTCACTTCAGCTGTGAAATGGGTGTGCTCACATGAGGTGTGGGTCAGAATGCAAGCTACACGATGCTGCTCACACGAGCTATAGAGAATCCGCAACAAATGCAGGACCTCAGCTATGGGTAGGACATTCAAGACCAACACTCGAAACATGAAATCCCTAATGACATGTCATTTGTATCCTAAGATTTCTTAAAGTTCAAACTAGACTCGTTATTCATCAATTATCTGTACGTCGATACATTTACAATTTTAGGTTCATTTATATTACAAAACATAGGAAATAATAAATTTAACTAACATCAATATGATCATAGTTCATACGACCTTACCTCGATAATTAGGGTCGTAATAGTAAAGTTAAACTAATCCGAAGCTTTAGCTTTTCCTCGATTTAAGTCCAATTGTGGTTTATCTTGATCTAAATAGATAATTTCAATCAATTAAGTACTTCTAGTATTCAATTTAATCCACAGTTCATATTTATGCAAAATTAACTAATTAAACTTCAAAATTTCTTAACGAAACTTTAATACGACCTTAATAAAATCTCGTAAACATTAAATAAATATTAAAATAATAATTCACTCATCAAAATTTTGGTCTCGAAACCACTATTTTCGACACTAGTTAAAATGGGCTATTACACAAATGGATATTGAGAACAACTTTAATTTTTTTTCTGAAACATATTGTAACACCCTTACCCGATCCGGTTGCCGAACTTGAGCTATAGAATGCTAAAATAGTTAACAAGATCAAACACATACAATTTTCACTTTAACATTCAATAAATTAACAAATTAATTCATAATCCAAGTTTAGCATGATTTACAAACAATTCTGAGTCTTAATCGAGCTTATGAAAGCTCTTACATTGATCCGAATGCAAATAAGATCTAAATTGCAAACTTTGAATCAACTAGGAAAAAACACACTTTCAATCAACTAGGAAAACACAAAACAAGGTCACATGGTCGAGTGCCTAGGCCGTGTTTTAAACTACAACTGTGTAAGCTAGAGTCACATGGCCGTGTATCCAGACTGTGTAACTCACTGAAATTATGTGGACCAAAGTGTAAAAACTTACAAACAATTAAACGACAGTGTGAGTGGGTCGTGTGAAAAACCATTGACCATATTTACAGTACCACACGAACGTGTGGCTAGCCTTTGTAAGAAACTGGGACCGTGTTTAACCAAAACCTCCCAATTTATCAAGAGCAGATGGTCGTGTCACATGCCCTTGTGTGACACACGATCGTGTGTTTGCCCGTATATGCCAATAGGTACCTTAACATGCAAGTTACAAAACCAATTTTTTAGATAAGACATACGTATGTACTTAACTAATCTTTAGACCTATTCAAAATGCACAACAGCATGCCAAAATATATCATTTTCCTGCTTCTAACCAATAAGCCTCAAGGCATTATCACAAACATGAATCAATACTAAAGTTCAACTCCATTCATGCCAAGATAGAAAGTAACCATACATGTACCCTCTACACAAACAAAATACAACTTTCAATCATCTAACATTGACCAAAAATACCAAATCTATAACCTATAATAGACCATATTACCATAACCAACAAAATCTTACCTATTCAAACATTCCATATCATCTAAACGTGCCAAACATCCATATAAGTCTATCACTTTACCCATGCCTTATAATCTTCTTCAAATTACCATATCAAGCCATAATCAAACATACCAAAATGACACCAAACACATATGCTTATACATTACCATTCACACTTTGTTTCCACAAAACGTTTATATACAATTCAACCCCTATTTACTTGCCACATAACTGAAACAAATGATTAAAAGTCTACCAAGATAGGGGTTTCTAGTGTGATCTTCAGGTTGATTTGATCACCGAGTTCCTCAAAATGATAACTACATAAAATAAAAAATGAAACAGAGTAAGCTTCTAATAAGCTTAGTAAGTTCATAGGTTGAAAAAAATGCAACTTACCTAAATTTCCACATTTACATAACAAAACAGTTAACTAAACATTTTACCATGTTACCACAATTCATATCAATAGGTGAGTTCATCACATTTGTAACATCCCGATTTTGGGCCTAGTCAGAATAGTGGTTTCGAGACCATAAATCCAATGAGGAAAAATTTATTTTACTATATTTTATGGCCTATAATTTTACAGAATATTTTCATGAAAATTTCATTCAAAAATTTCGACGTTTGGGCACTCAATTTAGTCAAAAGGACTAAATTGTAAAAAGTGCAAAAGTTGAGTTCTACATGTTAGAGGTGTCTAATTGTTATAAAATTTTAAATTGGAGGTCTTTATATGGTAATTAGACCATTATGAACATGAGATAAGTGAAATAGGAAAATTTTAAGTTAGGGGCATTTTGGTAATTTGGTAATTAAAATGAATTAAAAGGGAAAAAGATGGCAAATTGTGCTCATCTTCTTCATTTGGCCGAAATTAGAAAGGGGGAAGCCATATTTAGGGTTTTCAAGCTTCCAAGCTCCATAGTAAGTGATCCCAAGCCTCATTTTTAATGTTCTTTACGTTTTTGGAGTCCCGATAACTTGATTTAACTTATTCTAACAATAATTTAACCTAGGGTTCATATTTGGAAAAATACCCATAGATGAAATGTGTTTATTTTGATTTTTTATGGTAGAATATGAAGCTTGGAATTATGTGAAACAACTTTTGCTAAGCGATTTTAAGTGAAAATGAGTAAAACAACATAATTGGTAAAAATACCTAATGTTCATAAGTAAGTGTTAGAGTGAGAATTTGATGTTTCTGTAGAAGGGAAAAATGTTCAGAATGTTATAAAACATAAGAATAAGGGATGAAGTTTAATTTCTGAGCTTTGGGGAAAAAGTGTAATTATGCAAAAGTTTAGGGGCAAAATTGTAATTTTTCAAAAGTTTGAGTCAAGGATTTTTTTGATGAATGTGAGTATTAAATGAGATAAATTTCCTATTATAGATCAAGAAGAACGAAATACAGAGTTAGACCAGGGAAAGAAAAAGGTTGAAGACTAAAGTGCTAGATTTGATCATATTTTGTACCGAGGTAAGTTTATGGTAAATAAATGCAATATTTTTATAATTATTATTAATGCTGTTATTTTTCAGCAATTATGTATTTATTCCATGAAAATATCTAATGTTGTGTTAAGTATGAGGTGACAGAGAATCAGTGATAAAAGCCCCGTTGAAACATTGGGAATGTATCGGATACAAATGTCATGACATAAGGGAATGAGATCCCATGTAAGACCATGTCTGGGACATGACATTACCACCGAGATGAGAGGTCCTCGTAAGACCATGTCTAGGACATGACATGGACACCAGTATGAGAACTCCCATGTAAGACCATATCTGGGATATGGCATTGGCAGTACAGAAAATATCCCATGTAAGACTATGTCTGGGACATAGCTTTGGCATGTATTATTAGACAAGAGACCCGAGTATCCTTAGTATTCCTAGTGATTCAACGGGCTAATAAATAGACCATGTTACATGAAAGTTCAGATAAAAGCATAATAATAAATTCAGTGAGTTACAAGGATTGAGAATATCTCAGTTATCAGTTGAGAAAGAAATTTCAGCAAGGGAGGAGTAAGTTATAATCATGAGTTATTTAAGTAAGCAAGTAAGTAAACAAGTAAGTGAGTAAGTAAGAAGCGAGTAAAGATTCTAATGTTTGATGAAATTTATGAGTATGATTATTTATGATAAATGTTGTTATTTATTTACTTGTAAAATTACTAAGCTTTATGCTTACTTTCTTTATTTTCCTTATTTTTATAGTATCGCCAAGTCAGTTCGAGGATTACAAGGACGTCGGACTTCGTCTCACACTATCTATAGACATCTCGGATTATGTGATTTCGAAACGTGTAAAGCTATGACATGTATAGAGACTTAGTCATTTTGAGTGTGTTTATATGATATGGCTAATGATTAGCTATTGAAATGTCTAATTAAGAACATGTGTGGAGTTATGAATGCCTAGGTGATAGTTTATACCTAGAAAATATGAAAGAGTAAAAATTTGCAATGAAACAGTTTTGGGACATCAGCAGTGACGTGACTTTGAAAAATCACCAAGGAAAGTATAAAATGAATTAGAAAGTGAATGATATATATAATTAAATCTTATCGAGTCTATTTTCATAGAAAAATAACGGTGTGGGTAAAGGAATTTTATATTGTGAGATATTTGAATTTTGGTTAGACAGGGCAGAATGGTCATTGGAGTCCCCTATTCTGACTTTAGAAAATAATTAAAAATTGTACAAAAATAATTATGAGTTATAATTTATATGTCTAGATTCCTTAGTGAGTATGTTTTTGTAAAAACAAGTGAGAACAACATATGAAAATCATACGATGAGAAAATTGATTTTTAGTGAATAAAGGTCAGAACCGTTAGGTAGTGAAACAGGGGAGACTTTAATGAATAAACTGTACTAATTGGCTAATCAAAAAAATTCTAAAAATTTAATGGTAAGATACTATATGAGTCTAGTTTTAGGGAAAATTTATGGATCTAAATTTTGAGTTTCGTAACTCGAGTTATAATTAAATTAGTGACTGCTGCGTAGGTGCACAATATTATGGTGAACAGTGAAATAAATTTGAAAAGCAAATTTTTATGCTCTGAACTGGTAAGTTAAATCAGATAACGCCTCGTGCTCGACTCCGGCAACGGTCTCGGGTAAGGGGTGTTACAACATTCATATCATATAACCTTACATACCATACAATTTTATCCAAAACCATATCAAGTCATCATATCATTGAACATAAACATATTTTCAAATAATTCATCTATGTTTTACCACATTATACCCTTTTACGATTCATCATATCTATTAACAATAACAGTTTAACCCGATGAACTATAATGAATAGATACGGATACGCGGGTAACCACCCAAAACACACCTGATTGCTTAAATGAGCCATACCATCCATAAACACACTTGGGCACTAAGTGCCAAGCCCGTAGGCTACATAACCTCCCTAGAAACGCACCTGGTCACTATAAAGATAACTTGATAATCCGCAACAAATGCTGGATCTGGTATGAGCAGTAAACAAATAGTACATCATCATTTCTTCTCATGTCAAACCTATATAGCGTGCAAAATAACCTTACTGGCATGCCAATTGTATCCTATCCTATGTTCATCTGGGCCAATACATATAACAATATAACAGTTTTCAATTCAGTCATTTTTCTCACCTTAAAACCAATTTGTAACGTTTTAATATACATTCAAACATTATAAGATAAAAAATTCAATATAAACAATACAAAAATACTCATAACTATACCATATAAACTTACTAGGGACAAATAACAAAAACATAAATGTCAAGGACCAATATGCAATTTTCCCTTTTCCTTAATAATCTATCGATTCCTAATCTATACAGTAATTTATTTCCAATTATAAATTCCAAACACTTTAAATCATATCATTTAATGTATCTGACATCTTTTATTCATTTTCACAAATTTTCTAAAGTTTTACTTTTTATTCAATTTAGTCCTTAAAATCGCAACAAGCATATTTTACACATTTAAACCCCAAAATTTTAATCTAACTTTAAAATAATCCTTATAAAGCTCCCAAGCATCTATATTTATAAGAATTTATGACAATTTTAACATATTTTCATTTTAGTCCCTAAGCTCAAAACTAACAAAATTCACTTTACAAAATAGTTCTATTTCATATCAAAGTTTCAAATCCTACCATTTAACATCAAAACCTTGAAAAATCATCAATTTTAACTTTTGAAAACTTTGACAGTTTTACGATTTAGTACCCGAGTTAGCTAAATTAAGCTACAACGATAACAAAAACACATAATTTATGAAATACGTACTCTGAATTCACTTACATGCAAGGACTTAAGCTTGGTCAAAGGCTGCTGAGTTAAAAAATGGTGGTTTCAGGTGGGAAGAAAAAGAAATGGAGAAGATGACTTAGGATTTTTATGTTTTAACTTTTATTATTATTACGTTTAACATTATTTTACATATAATTTAATAAAAAATGCACCCAATAACCATCCAATATAACGAATATGGCATAATTTTCAATTAAAACCATTCAATTTTACTTTTAAACTCATTGAGCACATATAAATTAATAGCGATTAACTTTTGCAGTTTTTACGATTTAGTCCATGTACTCTAATTAGCTAGCCGATCAATAAAATTACCAAACAAAAATCATTATAACATTATAAATGAATCGTAAATATTAATAAATAGTATTTACTGACTCGTCCATCAAAAAATAGGGTGCCAAAACCATTATTTCTGGTGCCACTAGAAACGTGCTTTTACAACTCTCTACCTTTAAGAAATTTCTTCCTCGAAATTTTTACCTGAGAATAAATTTCGGTATTGAGATTTCATCGATTCCTCTATTTCCCATGTAGCTACCTTAATATCTTGTTGGTGCTTGATTTGACGCAATTTGGTGTTGCAGATTAAACTAGTTTTCACATTATGTTTTAGTTAAGTTTTCATTTTCTTATTTACATTCAATAAAATGTGCAAATTGAGTCTTTTATTGACCTGAGAAGCCGAATGAGGCCTAAGGTTGAGCTAACACACTTTGTGAATATGTAGTAGACCATTAGAAGGTGCACTAAATGGATACTGGTCGCTGTGTTGCAACACGGATGACTCGACGCCGCAACATAGGGAACATAATAGAGAAAACTTAAGACTACCTTTGATGTCGCAACATAGATTAAGGGTTTCACGACATCGACTCTGTGACGGAAACAACACATGAAGCAGGGGCATTTTGGTCTGCACAATCAAACTTTAAGCTCGGGAACATTAGCTAACCTAGGGTTAAGGATGACGACCACCTGAAGGCTATAAATAGGCTTATTTATCACTTGTTATGGACATTATTCCTTTGGCCTAGATTCTCTATTTTAAATTTAGTTTAGCTTTCTTTTTTTCTTAGAGTTTTAGATTTATTTCAATTGTTTTTGTTGATTTCAAGATATTTGAAATGTGGAAGCATTCAAACTCTATGGATTCGTGCTTAATTTAATACAACCAGGCTCTTTAATTTACTTTATCTTGTCGATGTAATTAGCATGCTTTCTCTTTGCGTCGATTATATATTGTCTATGGAAGCCATGAGGAACTAATCCCTCTATGGGGGATTAGCGAGTGGAGGTATGATCTATTAACTATTTTGTAGGGTTACTCAACGGGTCAACTATTTGGGAAAGGAATAAAGTGAAAAAAGCCTTAGGCCTGACAACCCCTAGAAGTCATCAATGTGAGAATTAACCCAAAATTGGTATTGCCTATCCGTGAACACCTTAACCCCAAACCAATTTGAACTATGAGGTCAGAAGATAAGTATTTGTTGCTGACTCATTATGTTAGTGGAAGATCGAAAGATCTTACTAGGGTAGCAACTAGTTGATTGACGAGGAACCTAAAACAATAGTTGATGGAGATTATCGAAGCAAACTAATCACCCATAATCAGATTTTATTTATTCTCCCTTTTTAATCTCTTGAATTTTATTTTTTATGTTATTTTGTTAGATATTTTAATGTTTAGGTTAGAATTGACCTGGCACTAGCCTCCCTTGGGTATGATCCTTGGAGTACTTACATACTTTGTTGTAAAACTATATTACAACTCAACCCGTATACTTGCGGATACCGCCTTGTCTTTCTATATTTTATTGCAATATTCACACTCTGGATGTTAGTACGTCTGCAGGTGGTTAAGTTGGCTCCGTTGCTGTGGAGGCAACACCACTAGGTTAATTTTAGTTTTTGCACGTAAAATAATAATTAGGAAATTTCTCATTTATAGATACGATTCACACAAAGTTACTAACAATATGCAGGTCTTGGGGACATTATTTGATGTACATTTGCTAAGGTCTAGCATTTCCCGGCCTGTTATCCATAGTTCAGATTTTGAATTAAATCTTGCTCTATTAACATGGATATATAATAATGTTAGATTCCCAATCATGTCAATGAAGATCCCATAGCATTCTTGCAAAAATTTGACCTTATATGCAACACTATTAGTTACGCAAGAATTTTATCCGAGACTATCAAGTTGTTATTGATTCCATTTGTGTTAGAGGGAAAGTAAAAAAGGTGGCTAGAGACACTTCCTCTAGACAGCATCACGACGTGGACCGACTTCGTGTAGTTATTCCTTTGCCGATTAAGGTACTAAGCAGTTACACGCAGTTATTTTACTTCTAATAGAGTATCACTGAAAGTTTGGGACAAGCGTGGGAAAGGTTCAAGGCAATCCTTAGATCTATATTAGGTGGAGGAATACATTTCGTAGTTCAAATACGACATTTTTACTGTGGGTTGGATAGTCAGAATAGACGAAAATTTGATATATGGAGGGGGAAGTATTTGGATTAAAGCCAAGGAGGAAGTAATAGAAATATTGGAAAGATATAGCATCAATGAATCAACCTGGGAAGAATGTCCTGAAATAAAAAAAATCAAGAACTAAAATCTGTAGGACATAAAGAGCAAGAATTTAACCAATTGGAGTTCAGTACAAAAGAATCAACGAGATACGAAATAGAAGAAGAAGGGACAGTGCGTAACAAGAAAACCATCATATGGTAACTTAATTGGACTGGTAGAGACAGAATAAGGAACAACCAAAGCATATTATCCCAAACTCAGTGAAAATGGTGCCATCTACTGTCAAACCCCTAGAATTAGTACTAAAGCCATTTCCCAACCATTTAAATTATGGATATCTGGGGAAACACAATACTTTACCAGTAATTATTACAGCAAGTTTAGATGCAAAACATGAAGAGACCTTATTAAGTGTCTTGAAAATGCATAAAAAAGTGATAAGATGGGCAATTGCTAATGTTAAAGGAATCAATCATGCGTTTTGTCAGCACAAGATCGAATTAGAAGAAAGAAAAAGACCTGTGGTAGATGCTCAACGTAGACTTAATCCAGTCTGTAAGCTACAAGACCAATTCTCTTGATAATTTCATACGGCCCAATAAACAATAGACTAAGTTTCCCTTTTTCACAAAATCATAACAATTTTTTCCACGGGGAGACTTTTAGAAACACTTTATCGTCAGTCTGAAATTCAATTTCTTTTCTTTTCATATCTGCATATAATTTTTAATGATCAGAGGCAACTTTCAAACAATAACGGATAATACAAACTTAACCTTTAATTTCTCGTATCAAATCTATCTTGACTAATTTTCTTTTACTCAATTATGACTAGTATAATGGAGTTCTACATTTTCGTCCGTATAAATCTTCAAATGGTGTCATTTTATTACTGGATTAATAATTTTTATTATAGGCGAACTCGACCTACGATAAATATTTTTCCCAACTGCCTTTAAATTCGATAACACAAACATCGTAACATGTCTTCTAGAATCTGAATTACTCATTCTGTGTAACCCCTCAAATTGGGCTTAGACGTTACATCCCAATCTAAGCGATTACATGGGCCATAGGTATGGTGAAAACTTGAGTTGAAGTAAATTGGGTTAATCTTTGAAAAATACATATTAGTAATTCTCTTAAATACGATGTTTTTAATGTAAATTTGAAAAAAACCTTGTTTAATATTTGTATAACAACTTGATGATCTTCAAAGACAAATTCGATAATTTGAGTTTGTAGAAAATGATTTTATTAGGAAAAATACCAAATTATTTAGTCTGTAATAAAGAGTCCATGCAATTTTTCCAATGTTCAAAGTTTAAAAATCTCATGCCATAGTTCAATAGTCTATCACAAAATAAAATCCCAAAAAGAAATCATAAAGTCCATAAAAGTCCAAAACATAAGAATAATCCATAATCGTAAAAGAAACATTTTCGAGATCATCACCAACGACCGAATCTGAGTTTTAACTACAAGGATTATTTAGAAACACATAATAATATGGGTGAGCTTTAAAAGGCCTAGTGTGAGATCGACACAAGTGTATTCACATACATACCAAAATATATCAATAACATCATATCAAAGATCAAAATATTTAAAAATTATAACACTGATATTTATGCACGGACACATTGATGCATATTTTAAAATGATGCACATTTTATAAACTTTCCTACCCATCTCCGCTACACTCCAAAATTGAGTTCCCTAAAACTCGTCCATCTGAATCACCATTTGTGGACAAGCGACCACTGATTTGCAGATAAATTGCCACTGATAACACTTTGTGCACAAACCACCACTGGTATGTAGGTATACTGCCACTTGTAACATTTTATAGACCAACCATCACTGATATGAAAATATACTGCCACTTACTTCCATCTTTCAAAAAGTCCTACCCCATGGATGTGACATGGCAATTTCACTTTTAAACACATGTGAATCACTTTAAACACTTAGGCATGTAGACATGCTTACATAATCACAATTCTCTAGTCATCACTTTAACATGTTTAATCATGCTTGCCACATTAGATCACAGGTCTCAATATTCACATACTTATATATATCACATGCTTGAATCACCAAATATATAACATAAGCCATGCAACACGTGTCGTGAGAACGAGATCTACACATACATCATTATTTATAACAATAATCACATCATATCACATATCTCATGCGTTTCACAAAATGTATTTCGGATAGAGTCACTTACTTGGGTCCTTTGTAATGAGTTTTTCAACTCTTCTTTGAATACTTAGGGCATGTTTGGTTTGACAGAATGGCCATTCCATTCCGTCCTTATTCTACACGCTACAGTGATACATTTGTTTGGTTAAAATTTTACAATCAAATCACTATTTTGTACAGGATCTATTACGCTTAAACACTACATATCCATTCAGAGGGTCGGGCTCTGAATGCCTATTCAATGCCTCTCGTAATAGCTTTTTCAGACGAAAATCTTCTCTCACCTCCGCTCATCATTTTGGTCACAATAGCAAGAAATCTTCTTGGGTTTTGCATAAAATGCATAGAAGGCTCTCTATTTTTGGATTTTGCGTGTGGCGAATTTGCGTGTGGTGAAAAATATGGAGAAATTGATGTTGAAGGTGGAGCTTTCCAAATAAATGCACATGTCTCCCACCGTGCATCCTAGCGATTACGGGAATAGCGATGCTTCGATCAATTATCAGCGATTGTTGTTAGTCTTCTTCCCTTCGCCATCATCTCTGGTTTTTTTAATAAACAAAATCTATGAAATATTGGATTTGAATTTTTATCCTACCAAGCTTTTAGTGAGTTTGCCTTATCTTTCCTTTTAATAAACTAGAAGTTGAACTTTGATGATCAAGATCTTTCCTTTTCCAGTAGTTTATGTTTTGGCTTTGTTAAATTGAATACCCAAAGTCATGATATTTAGTCAAGAATATGTTGAATTGCCTGTTTGGGTATGCTTTTTTTTACATAAATCTGAAGCTTTTCAGCTAGATTTATCATGAATAATTATCCATTTTGGTCAAATAGTTCTAAGTCCTTCAATGCCTATCCAGTGGGTGACTTTGATATTGAATCAGGTAATACCAAAAGAACTAGAAGGTATAAAGTTTCTTCGTTTTACCCTATTTGGAATGATTAAATCCTTAGATAACAGGCTTTACGACTATTATAAGTTACATCCACTCTTTGTTTTATTTATTTCTTTGGCATAGGTTTATCACCATATGAGCATCACTATAGGATGTTGAGAAATTATGGGAAACTTGATGAGGGGTTCAATAATTACTATCCGTATGCCAAGCTTAAGAATCTTGTAATGGTTGTTAAGCATTCAATTTATACAAGCAGTAGTTGTAAGAAAGTTGATAAAGAGGATTCTTGATTTTTGGAGCCATAAAATGGATTATGTAATATGGCTTCTTGAATTATGTGTTCATTTTATAGTTTATGTGTTCCTTTGGATTCTTCTATTGATTTGGGGCTTTTTTTGGTAATTTTAATTTTTAATTTTGGCTCTTTTTGTTTGTTTTGGGTTTGATGTTCAATAGCATTTCATGTTTGTAATGAAAAATGTGTATAGATATTATTGTAGGCTATCTTTCATTTTTCTAATGTTAAGGGAGTTTTTGGGGCTAACCATTCATGGGTATCACAGAACTGGAGATTAAAGGTGTTGTTACTGAAATCCAAAAGGACAGAAACACTCCTCTTGTGCCAAAGGTTTTTCTTTTTCCCTTCCATCTGTAAATGCATACTATCTAACCTGCAAACTTGTTGTGCTATTATTTTTTCTCTGTTTATTTTTATTTTTAATTTAATGTTGTATTCTTTACTTAAAATTAAAACATTCAATGTTTCTCTCATTGATAACTTATATCTTGGCTTAGAGGGCGTGATGTATAGCACATTATAAACAAAAATACATTCACTCTCAAATATGATTTAGATTGAATTTTTTACCATCTTAATCACAAATGTTTGCAATTTACTAAAATCAAGCCAATGTACAAGATGTCTATTATGTTAGTCCAAACTTGGAATAAACTCTTGCTGTGACTATGATTCAATTAACCTTCCAGAAACTTTTATGATTGCTCATATCAGTGACAATAAAGAACTATCCTTTACTTTTTTTCTGGAAAAAGGAAAGGAGTCCGATTTTACTTGCATGCTTTTCAGCTTGAAGCCCTCACCCGTTTTCTATGTTTTTTTTTTCTCCTAGTACTAATTGCACGCAATTCTGATATCCTCTGTGACACAAACATTCAAGATGGTTGGGATCAAATAGTTGTACATAATGTGAGAACCTTTCTTTCCAGAGAGATGGGAAAAGAAATCTTTGACTGCACATGTAATACAAGTTACATAATGTATTAATAATTTTTGCCTCTATTGGTTATCAGATGAAATTAACTTTGCATGTTGCATATTACCATGCCATCTGAAGTTAATATCCTTATCTTTTGTTCTTTTTCCATGTCTTCACCACAGAAAATTCTCTAATATGTAAACTTTCAGATTACAAGAAGCTTTATAGAGCATTCTCTATATTGGGTATAGTTTTTAGTTATAGTATGTATTTAGTATTTAAAGATAAAGATATTCACTGATTCTATATGTAAAAGTAGGTTTCTCGACTTCCCAATGAAAAGGAGACAATTTATGGAGCATTGGACAAATGGGTAGCTTGGGAGATTGAGTTTCCATTGATTGCAGCTGCAAAAGCTTTACGAATTTTTAAGAAGAGGAGCCAATAGTTGCGCGTTATTCATGTATATTGGTATTCTTGCTTTGTGTTTTCCAACTTCTAAAATACATTTATTGATGCAGGGAAGCTTTATATGTTCAATAATTTTCCATTAATATATATTATTTTAAAATGGCCTTGTATTATCATATTAAATTCTATAAAATACTCTCAATTAGTATTATAAAGGAGCCTTAATGCTATTCTTTGTGAATAGGTACTTTCAATCAGTATTCTTTGTGAAGTTTGGCACATGTAAAAATGAAGTTGCACGAGAGTTTGTGATTACATACATTAAATCTATATTATCCATTTTTACTTTTATATGGAATTCTTATATTATACACATCTAGCAACATAAATAAATTAATAAAAATATGTCAAAAAACATATATACAACATAACAATTTCATTAGTTCTTTTGGTAAACTTCAACATCTGTGTCTTATGAGTAAAAATATTTGAGACAAGATATTCTTTAAATTACTCTTTTAAATTATTCTTTAAGTAATATATAGATTATGGCATATATGCTAAATTATTTGTTTTGCGATATTTTAGCACATTAAATATGCATTATATTTTAAAAATAATAAAGTAGGCTATATATTATTTTTTTGTAATATTATATATTATTTTTATTAATTCATATTTTAATAATTGTTATATTAAGAATATTATTAAATTATATATTATTATTGTTAAATTATATTTAATAATAAATTTATTAAAATATGGTTAAATTATTTATTATTATTATTAAATTATATTTAATAATAATCCTATTAAAATTTAATAACAATAATCATCCTTCTAGCAAAATTTCTACTAAGGGTACTCTGGTCATTTCAGCTTCTTTTCTTATGTTATTATAACTTTATTCTATTCAACCAAACACAAGAATACTATTACAGATCTATTCCATTCCATTCAACAGAATAATTGAATTGCTATTACAGTTCTATTCTATTACAGTTTTATTCCATTATAGTGAACCAAACGTGGTGTTAGTGTACTCACAATTAATTATGTTTAAGTTATTAATATAACGAAAATAATTATATAACATATAATAAGTAGAATCGATCCCACACCTTTTATTTAGGATTCTAAATACTACAATCCTTAGTATCGATTTTGCTTTGATCTAACTCGAAAGAGCTATCTAATACATGAATAATGCTTATTGGTTAGGATCCGTTTGAAAATAATTTACTACTAATAAATTGGTTACTAATAGCCTCACCAACACTTACCGCATAGTTTTGGACTCTCGAAAAGATGATTTCCAATGCGAAATTAGGGGTCTCCCCTATGATTATAGTTTGGTCCTTCAAAGATGGTAAGAAACAGGATTAGCACAAAAATAATTCTATTTTTTTCCCAATATCCTATTTTTTTTCAAGTTTTAATTAAAAAATTAATATAATATTGACGTCACTTTTTTTTCACTTAAACAAATTACATTATGCTACATTATATGTTTAAAATAAATTTTTTTTAAAAAAATCTTTAATTAGAAAATGAAAAAATTTTAAAAATAGATAAATAAACAATTAATTAATTAAAAGTTCATTAGATAATTTAACATTATTTAAAATATTAAAATAATACAATTTACGCTTAATATTAAAATATTTGTTGCATAACGGTAAAATAGAAATGATAAAATTCAATAGTAAGTAAAAAAAACTCATTTATCTGGCTAAAAGTTATAATATTTTATTAAAATGCACCAATTACGTTATTTAAACATGAAATAATAATTTCAACACATAATTTAAATATAATAATTTGAGAAATCAGAACAAAATATAAATTAAAAATATATTATAATTTTTTAAAATGTGTTAAATAATAAATAAAATATAATTTTCAATAAAAATCATTGAAAAAGATAAATAAATAAATAAAGTATATTGAGTCAATTTATGCTTTAATTTTACCCTTTAAGTTGCAAATCAATCTACAATAACTTAGATGAAATGTTTTTATTATTAGTTTGGAAATGGTTAAAGATATAATTGTTTTTAATTTTAAGATATGATACTTTTTATATTTAACACTTTCTCTTTTACAAAAGATTTTTTATATTCAAATTAAAATTAATGGTAAAAATATAACATTTACATTTATCACATTAAAAATTCAACAATGTTTGCATTGTCAAAAGATTAATTAGAGAATAGAAATAATTAAGTCAAGATTTTCTTGCAAGTATAGTCGAAAATAGCCTATAAAATGCCTCTGGATTCTTACTCTTGGGGCAACTTTAGAAGGAAAGCAACTTTGGAGAATTCGGCATGGTGTTTACCTACAGAATCTACCTCTACTTCCGGTTTCGGCTCTTGCTTCGGGAGTTTTGGTGTGGATAAGGCCCATTGCATTGCCCATATGGCGAAGGGGCGTATGTCCAATAGAGATCTGTATTGATCATCTATGTTCCAAGCTTCAGGAGTTTGAAATGAGTAACTGTTGACAGAATTGGTAAGAAAAAGAAGATTATTCAACTAGCCATTAAAAGGAGGAAAACCATCTTACCCAAGCCCTTCTTCAGACCAGGCTGCTTCAAAGATTCCACATGCAGTATGAAATGCCATATCTACCAAACCTTCATGGATCATTGATGCAGCCACTGCATATGTAACACCAGATCATATTTCTCTTGATTGCATTGATGACATATCAACTGTTCCATCAGGCAGCATCCCATTTACAGCCCCCCGCTTTCCACATTTCACTTTCAATACATTATAATTGTAAACCTTGTCCAGTGTTCTTCTTGCTTTATCTTCATCAACTACTGGCAATAGACCACATGCCCTTGCATACCTACAAACATCTTCTAATTTATTCCTGCATTATCAAAATAATATGAAAATGATTTAGCTGGGTGGAAAATGCACATGCAACAAAATGAACAAACATATGTCTCAGGCCTACATGGTTCCATTCCAATTAACCAAAAGCATCTGAAAGTAACTGCTGAAAGTAGAAGTTATATCCATCATGACACACTATTGTCCAGCCAATTGATCAGACTGTATAGATGAACTTGTGCGACTGCCACTGTTATCATAATTGAAGTAAGAGCCATTCCACAATTTCTGATACACTTCTTTTGCCTTGAGAAACTTGTACCAAAAGTAATCTTCAAAATCCTTGTCTCCTACTTTGCATGCTAGGGTAGATGCAGCCTGTAAGGCTGCCACCCATAGCCCACCACTATAGCCACTTATACCAGATATATACCATATGTCATATGTCTGATCGGGAAAGCCTTCATTCTGAATCATCCCATCACTATCCTTGTCAAATTGATCCATGTAAGCCATCGCAACATAAACCGAGGGCCAAACAGATTGCGCAAACTTCTTGTCACCAGTGGCAACAACATCCCTGTAAACTTGAAGAACGAATTTTGGATTCAAGTCTTTCCATCGATCGGTGTTGTAAAGGCAATATACATTTACTTCAAACCATGGGTCATCAATTCCAATATCATGTGGAATAACACCAAGAACCTTCCTTGAAACCAATTGTCCATCATGTACAAGTTTCATTTTATTAGAATCATGCATCAGTATAGCGGCTGTAAAGTCTCTCTGGATGCTAAGCTGAAGTTTTGGAAATAACATGATTAGAGCAAAAGACATAAAAATGAACGTCATAGGTGTTCCACATGTGATATTCAGTTCCTTCAAGATAAAAGGAATTGACCAATGTTATCTTCTCCTTCTTGTAGCAAATTTGTTCCAAAAGCAGAATTCGACACATTTGGAGTGTGCATTGTTTGCTCAAGTATAGAAGTCACCCTTCCCAGAATGTCAGTGGTAGTATCATTTTGACAGGAAGTATCAATAATGCTTTTGAAACCTAACTCTGATCTGTCAAGGGAACAATTACTTCCTCTAATGCTTACGGAACTACGGACTGGAGGTGATCCATCTGCACAACTAACAAAAAGGGATTGAATTAGTACAAGTCATTCTTAAATTAAATTCCAACAATTGAGTGCAATATCTAGGCACCTGTCCATATTGTTCACCCAGAATTAAGATAATAGACCTCATTGAATAATGTGACAGGGTACCTGTTGAGGGGATTCAGAAATACTAGACCATGTTAGCATAAGCAATTGCAAATAGTAAGTCTGAGCTAACCATTCAGGAAGCCTCTTGTTTTCAAGTGTAGGCCTTTGCCATGCTTCTATCAGTGACTCCCAATTGCTATTCTCTATGTTTCAGGGAAGAAAATGAAATGCCAAAATAAGTACAACAAGCAATTAGTTTGTGAGAGACTGGTAAACTAAAAATTTGCTAACAGTCTTATTTTCTAAAAATTTATAGAAAAATAATTACTCTTATAAAATTAAAAACCATGACTAACATAGTGAGAACAGAGAATTAGTACCAAGAATGGCATCATGTGCAATATTTGCTGCAGCATCCACATCAGTTCCATAGAATTTCGTATAACTTCTGTATATACATACACCTATTCAATATGCAGCTAATTGCTCATCTTTGTTGCAAAAGTATTTGATCACACCTGTGATAAGTCTTTCCACCTAAAAAGTTTGCTACAGGGCAGTCCCATGCCAAAGAAAAAGTAACAGTACGTACAACATTAGATGGAATTATCATAGCAGCTGCTATGGCTGCCCCAATTGAGGACCATGACTTTGAAGATACTGGCTCTTCAGTGGACTCGAAATGCTTGAAGGAACCATGCTATAAAGAAAGTTTGAGAACTCTCAACTTAACTGAAATTATACCTAAAAACTCGAAGCAATTGGGAAAAATGCAAGCAGCAAAAATCAACCAAAGAGAGCCAAAACATCTTGCTGGCCTAGTAATTTTAGAACCATTGATAGGGGGTTGCGCGCGGACCAAGATCGAGTTGCCAAGTCACGGGAAACTCCTACGAAAAACCCTAAACAATCAGATCTGAAACGAAATAGAAAATTAAAAGATTAGAACTTTGAATTTCCAGATCTGAAATAAAATCCCCAAAACAGCAAAGAATCAAATTGAGAATAGAAATAAGTGTTAATAAGGGTTCTTGAAACCCTAAAGGAGATTGCGATTCTGCCCAATTGAACACCAAGATAGTTTTCCCCAAATTTCAGCAATCTAATTTCACCCAAAAAGAGTAAGGATGAATCGGCAAGAACCCTAGAAATTGGGGATTTTTGGCTGATTCTTTAAGATAGAAAAAAGGCTGGAAACACAATAAGAACAGCAAATAAATTAGATAAAGATTCGGCACAAGCAGAAATAAAGAAAGAATTGACAGCAAGAAATTAAAAGATAAGTCCTGAGAAGCCTTGAAATCCCAAAAGATCTCACAACTCCCTTCAAACGGCTCTAATCTCCCCTCCAAAGAATATCAATGGCAAGAAGAAGGCTGAAGATGGCTCCCACAATTAAAAGATTGTTACAACAACTTCTAAAGAAAACCCAAGAGAGAATTCTTGGAGAAAAAAGTCAAAGAGAATTCTGCACTTAAACAAATCTGAAATTTTTGATATAATTGAGAAGTTAATAACAAGGTGGCCGGCCAAGCCTTTATATAGGCCCCTCAAGAGTTTTCCTAATCTAATTAGAAAACTAAAATAAAAAAAACTCCTAATTATTTTAATATGGAAATTCGGCCAAGGGTCTTTATTTGAGACTCTTGAACTAAATATTTACATAAAAATTTAAACTAAGTAAAATAAATAAATAAATAAATATAAAACTTTACAACTTGGGCCAGTTTGACAATTTGGCCTGATTTTCGACTAAGTATGGGTGGATTTCTTGATTGGGCTTAGAATCTTTTTATTGGGCCTTGCCTTTAAGAATTTGGGATTGTGATCAATCTCCTACCGAAATTGAATCGTTGATGCTCGTAACGGAGATCCAATGTGCTTTGGCTGTAAGATTTGGTTTCTTGGACCAAGATTCCCTAGATTTGAAATCTTGATTTTCCCGTTCTTTCGTGTACGCATCTAAGGTCTTGCTAACAAACTCCTGAATGGTCCCATTTAGTTTGGAACGCATTTGTCGGGCCTTTGATCTCGTATCATTCCCCCTTCCTCAAAAAGATTCGACCTCGAATTTGAAAAATCAAATGGGGACAAGTCAGCCACATTAAAAGTAGAACTTACATTGTACTCACCAGGTAGATCAATTTTATAGGCATTATCGTTGATCCTCTCGAGTACTTGGAAAGGCCCATCGCCCCTTGGGTTCAACTTAGTCTTTCTTTTTGTAGGAAATCGTTCTTTCCTCATATGGACCCAAACCCAATCTCCGGGTTCTAGGACAACCTGTTTGCGCCCCTTGTTTGCTTTGTTGGTGTTGGCATCATTTGTTTTGGCTATTCGTTGCCTAGCCTTCTCATGTAAGAATTTCACCAACTCAGCTTTCTGTTCGCCATCTAAATTAACAATGTGTTCAAGTGGTACTGGCGCAAGATCAAGTACCGTTAGTGGGTTAAAACCATAAACAAGTTCAAATAGAGAATAACCAGTTGTAGAATGAATTGATCTATTATATGAAAATTCAACAAACGGTAGGCATTCTTTCCAGTTTCTAATGTTCTTTCCCACAACAGATCGTAATAAAGTCCCTAAGATCCGATTAACTACTTCGGTTTGGCCATCAGTTTGGGGGTAACATGTAGTGAAATAAAGTAATTTAGTACCTAGCTAACCCCACAATACCTTCCAAAAGTGGCTAAGGAATTTGACATCTCTGTCAGAAACAATTGTTTTAGGGATGCCATGAAGTCTTACCACCTCTTTAAAGAATAAGTCTGCCACATGTGTAGCATCATCTGTTTTGTGACAAGAAATAAAATGTGCCATCTTTGAAAACCTGTCAACAACAACAAATATACTATCTCTTCCTTTCTTATTTTGAGGCAAACCTAGAATAAAATCCATGGATAAATCTACCCAAGGTGAAGTAGGAATCGGTAAAGGAGTGTAAAGGCCATGAGGCATTACCTTAGATTTTGCTTGTTTGCATGTAATGCACTTGGAACATACCTTTTTGACATCCTTTTTCATATGTGGCCAATGGAAGTGTTCTTGCAAGATGTCTAGTGTTTTGGCCACTCCAAAATGTCCCATCAAACCCCCACTATGGGCCTCATGGATCAATAAGTCTCTCATGGAACACTTTGGTATGCATAACCTGTTTATACGAAAAAAAAAGCCATCTACAAGATAAAATTTTTCAAAAGTAGTATGTCCACAATTCTTATAGATATTTCCGAAATCAGTATCATCATCATATAGCTCCTTAATATGTTCAAACCCTAAGACTTTAGCATTCAATGTAGTTATTAAAGTATATCGTCTAGACAAAGCATCTGCAACTACATTATCTTTACCTGTTTTATATTGTATCATATAAGGGAATGTTTCAATGAATTCTACCCATCGGGCATGTCTTTTACTCAACTTAACTTGTCCCTTTAACCATTTAAGGGATTCATGATCTGTGTGTATGAAAAACTCATTAGGCTTGAAGTGCACGAACCAATGCCAAGAGTTCTTTGTCATAAGTTAAGTAGTTTAACTGTGCACCATTCAATTTCTCACTAAAATAAGCAATAGGTTGCTTATCTTGCATTAAAACGGCGCCAATTCCAATTCCTGAAGCATCACACTCAAGCTCAAAAGTATTAGAAAAATCAGGTAATTTGAGAAGAGGAGCAGAACATAACTTATCTTTCAGGGTCTGAAAAGCCTTTTCTTGGGTTTCACCCCATTTGAAACCCACTGATTTCTTTATAACCTCTGTCAATGGGGCAGCAATAGTAGAGAAATCTTTCACAAATCGTCTATAAAAACTAGCTGAACCATGGAAACATCTCACCTCAGTTACTGATTTAGGAGTCGGCCACTCCTTAATTGCCTTAACTTTGTCCTCGTCGACATGAATACCTTGAGCACTAACTATGAAACCTAAGAATATTAGTTTATCATAATAGAATGTGCATTTATCAAGGTTGGCAAATAATTTTTCAGCTCGCAGAATATCCAAAACGGTTTTAACATAAAAAACATGATCATCTAATGTCTTAGAGTAAATTAAGATATCATCAAAATAAACCACTACAAATTTACCCAAGTGAAGCCTTAAAACATGATTCACTAATCTCATAAATGTACTAGGTGCATTAGTAAGGCCAAAAGGCATAACTAACCATTCATACAATCCAAATTTTGTTTTAAAGGCTGTTTTCCATTCATCCCCTTCCCTTATTCGAATTTGATGATAACCGCTTTTTAAATCAATTTTTGTAAATATGACTGACCCTGTAATTCATCAAGCATATCATCAAGTCTAGGAATTGGATGTCGATACTTTACTGTTATTTTGTTGATTGGACGGCAATCAACACACATTCGATACGTACCATCTTTCTTTGGTACCAATAAGACAGGAACGGCACAAGGGCTTAGGCTCTCACGAATGTACCCTTTGTCTAGTAATTCCTCAACTTGCTGTTGCAATTCCTTTGTCTCCTTGGGATTGCATCTATAGGATGGTCGATTTGGTATTGAAGCTCCGGGTACTAAGTCAATTTGATGCTCAATCCCTCGTAAAGGTGGTAAACCTTTAGGGGCCTCACTAAAAACTTCCTCATAATCCTGCAAAAGAGACTGAAACACACTAGGCAAAATTTCGTTAATGTTAGATAGAGATAAATAATTTTTCCTAAACCTCACAAGGATACAAGGCTGTTTATTGAGTAGGGCTCTCCTCACATCTTTTTTTGTTGCCAAAAAATTTTTCCCACTCATTTTACCACTTGAGGATTCGCTCACCTTTGAGCTTTTTAAATTTTGACTTTTTCCACTACTAGCCTCTTTTCTCTCTGTCTTTTGTACTTGTTCTTTCTCCCTTACCCCCTCACAAAATTTCATCATCTTCAATTGATCTTTATATACATCAGTAGGATTTAAAGGAGAAAAAGTGAATTTTCTACCTTTAAACATAATGGAGTATGGATTAAGTTTACCTTGGTGTGTAACATCGTGATCAAATTGCCAAGGTCGTCCAAGGAGCAAGTGTGCCGCATGCATTGGGACCACATCACACCATACTTCATCCTCATAATTACCGAGCTTAAAAGTGACCAAGGACTGTTTCGTAACTTTAACTTCGGAGCATTCATTAAGCCACTGAAGGTGATATGGCTTAGGGTGTTTGGTACAAGGCAACTTTAAAGAATCCACCAAATAGCTACTCACTACATTCGAGCAACTCCCACTATCAATAATGAGTGAACATAAGTTACCTTTAATAAAACACCGAGAATGGAAAATATTGGTCCTTTGGCTATCATCATCTTTCATCTGAATGTTAAGGGTTCGGCGAACTACAAGGCATTGAAAATTAGCAAAGTCCCATTATTTTGGTGGTTCGACCAACTCTTCGCCATTATCACTGTCATCCACAAGTTCTGGCATATTTGGATCTGTTTTATCAGAGTCGAAAGTGTACTCACCATTATCTTTCAGAAGAAGTAATCTCGTGTTAGGGCATTCCTTACTATAATGACCTCGCCCTTTGCACTTAAAGCATTCAATCTCACGAGTCCTCTTCACATTCGAATCACCTAAATTGGGCTGCTTAGAAGGTGTTTGTGTTTTAGCAGGAGCCCCTTTTTTCCAATCTGACTGTTTACTTCCATTACTCAAAGAAGACTTATTAGTAACAAAAGGTGATTTTGAACTCTTAAAATCAGAATTTGAATTGTTACCTCGGTAATATTGTGAAGTCGAGAAGGAACCAAACCTTTGTTCCTTTAGTTGTTGCTCGATCTCAATGGCTTTATGAACTGCTTCTTCCAAACCAATGTAAGTTTGTAGCCTTAATGTATTAGCTATCGACCTGTTCAAACCATCAATAAATCGAACCATAGTTTCCTCATCCTCCTCCACATTAACTCTCTGAATGAGCATCTCCATCTCCTTAAAATATTCATCCATTATCCTACTACCTTGAACAAGTCTCCTAAGCTTTGTTTTAATCTCTCTGTAGTAGTGAGGTGGAATGAACCTTTTCCTCATAATTTGTTTCAACTCATCCCATGTCAAAATCTCACCTTCATAATTCCGATGACGATTTACCCCAAGTTGAGTCCACCAACTGAATGCATAATCTGAAAATTCCAATGTTGCTAATGCTACCTTTTCATCATCTGGACATTTATAGTGCCGAAACATAAGCTCAATCTTAGATTCCCATTCACAATAAGCTTCTGGATCATTCTTACCACGAAATTGGGGAATTGTGAACTTCGGTTTTGCCAAAGAAGGTTGCCCACGATCATGAAAATCATCATCCATTCTAGGGACACGTCGAGAGTCGCGCCTATGGGGCTGGTTATCCCTATCTTCCTTGATTGGATCTCGATATTGAGGTTATTGATTCAATCGTACCTCATTCAAAGTAGTATTCAATGCTTGAAGTGTAGAATTTATTTGTGTGATTGCAGCAGCATGTCCGTCTAACTGTTGTTGGACTTTCATAAGTGTATCATTATGGTCATCTTTAGACATTTTCTAAAAATCTGCAAAAAATATACAGTCAACACTAAAAAAAAAGTTAGCAAACCTCACCGTTAATCACTCAAAAAGAAAATCAAATTCTCAATGAGGTAGAATTCAGGCTTGTGAGTTCTTTAGTAGAGTTTATATCAATCAATTAGAGAGTGTATGAACCGAACTACCAAAGAATCCTAATTTGCACTAGGATGCCAAAAACGGACGAGACACCAACTGATTTGTGTTGCACCGAGAAAGAATTGTGCACACTTTAAAAATCCTACTAACACAAGAAACAAGAAGGTATTAGATAGTGTAAAGGAAAAATAAAGGCAAACAAATGAAAACCTACAGCTAAGAATCAATAAAAATTGCTGAAAACAGAAAACCCGAAAAACTGCGGAGTAACTTGACAACTTCGTTTGAGGTGTTCCCGATCTGAAAAAATCCCGAAATTAAATATGGAATGTCCTTAAATATTGAATTTTTGATCTGGAAAGCTTGGGCACCAAACTCAACCCACTGGATATTTTTTTAAATTTTTATTGGATTTCATATTTTTTTGATTTTTTGACTGATTTTTTTGCGGAAATAATTTTTTTATATTCAATCACAGTGCCAAAAATATGTATGTAAAATTTCAGATCAATCGGACAACATTTACCCACTCAGATGAATTTTTTTGAAAGATTTTTTTGGGTAAAACTGCTGTTTTTATTTTAAAAAATTGAGATCAGTTTAGAAATCAACCAAGAACACCCAAAACACCCAAAATATGATACCATATGATACGGTGGTTGCGCGCGGACCAAGATCGAGTTACCAAGTCACGGGAAACTCCTACGAAATCCCTAAACAATCAGATCTGAAACGAAATAGAAAATTAAAAGATTAGAACTTTGAATTTCCAGATCTGAAATTAAATCCCCAAAACAGCAAAGAATCAAATTGAGAATAGAAGTAAGTGTTAATAAGGGTTCTTGAAACCCTAAAGGAGATTGCGATTCTGCCCAATTGAATACCAAGATAGTTTTCCCCAAATTTCGGCAATCTAATTTCACCCAAAAAGAGTAAGGATGAATCGACAAGAACCCTAGAAATTGAGGATTTTTGGCTGATTCTTTAAGATAGAAAAAAAGGCTGGAAACACAATAAGAACAACAAATAAATTAGATAAAGATTCGGCACAAGCAGAAATAAAGAAAGAATTGACAGCAAGAAATTAAAAGATAAGTCCTGAGAAGCCTTGAAATCCCGAAAGATCTCACAACTCCCTTCAAACGACTCTAATCTCCCCTCCAAAGAATATCGATGGCAAGAAGAAGGATGAAGATGGCTCCCACAATCAAAAGATTGTTAAAACAACTTCTAAAGAAAACCCAAGAGAGAGTTCTTGGAAAAAAACTCAAAGAGAATTCTACACTTAAACAAATCTGAAATTTTTGATATAATTGAGAAGTTAATAACAAGGTGGCCGGCCAAGCCTTTATATAGGCCTCTCAAGTGTTTTCCTAATCTAATTAGAAAACTAAAATAAAAAAAAACTCCTAATTATTTTAATATGGAAATTCGGCCGAGGGTCTTATTTGGGACTCTTGAACTGAATATTTACATAAAAAATTAAATTAAGTAAAATAAATAAATAAATAAATATAAAACTTTACAACTTGGGCCAGTTTGACAATTTGGCCTGATTTTTGACTAAGTATGGGTGGATTTCTTGATTGGGCTTAGAATCTTTTTATTGGGCCTTGCCTTCAAGAATTTGGGATTGTGATTCATCTCCTACCGAAATTGAATCGTTGATGCTCGTAATGGAGATCCAATGCGCTTTGGCTGCAAGATTTGGTTTCTTGGACCAAGATTCCCAAGATTTGAAATCTTGATTTTCCCGTTCTTTCGTGTACGCATCTAAGGCCTTGCTAACAAACTCCTGAATGGTCCCGTTTAGTTTGGAACACATTTGTCGGGCCTTTGATCTTGTATCAACCATGCTCAAGTATCTCTTAGGCTTTGCTTGGTAGAGTAGAAAGAAAATTGGAAAGATAGAAAAATAAAAAAAATCTGAAAAATATTTTTTCTAGAAAAATAAAAAGATGAAAATATTTTTTTTCTTTTAATAGGTGTGTTTGGTAGAGAAGATGAAAAAATAAAATGTAATTTTCTTTTCATCTATTGCAAAAATTGAAAAATAAGATAAATGAAAATGAAACCTTCAAAAATGCGTAATTTCAAATACACACTTCTCTTATTTTCTTCCCTCTTATCATTCCAACTTGAAAGGATTAATTTTTATGCATTAGAATAGAAAATGATCATCTTTCTTATTTTTTTCAAGCATATTTAAAACTTATTTTTTTTCTACTTTTCCACTCAACCAACTTACACCCTTAGACACAGGCATCACATCCACAAATATTTAAGAACATAATTATTCTAGGGCGGCAACAATGTCAAGAAAAGCTACGCATGATTGTATTATTGCTAAGCAATGAGCTTGTGGACTATATTGTTTACAATCAGGGATTTAATTTGCATTTGTGGTTGTGTTTTCAGTCACGTCACGTTTATCGCGACCGTGAGTATAACAGATGCTATTGTGATTGTGATTTTTTTTAATTTGCACAAAGTTCAATAAAATATAATAATTAATATTTCAAGCATATTTGAAACCCTATTTACAATGCAAAAATAGGGGAATACGTATGCTTCTAATATTGCATAGACATAATACAAACTTATGGCACGTTTGATTGGCATGAATAACCAAACGATTCTTGGATGATTCGACGATAAGAAATTATTCATTAGTTTATGGAATTTCATTCATCTCCCATTCCACCTTCTCTCGTAATAGCCATTTCCCACAAAGTTTCCATTGAATAAGGAAAAAATCATAACCTCCCATTCTTGCCCTTTACCACTCTCTCTCAGCAAACACCTCAAGCCACCACACCCCAACCCTGTCTCTTTGTTCTTGTTCGATTATTCTTATCCCACGACAATCACCGATAGAGATCTCGACATTGTAAAAAGCTTCCCCAAAGTTGAGCAAGTAAGGTTATTATTCCCTTCAATCTCACTTCCATTGTGAGAATTTCATCTCTTTGCTTCTCTGCTTGTATTTCGCTCGTAGAGAGCTGTGAAAAAAATGAGTTTTTGAAAAAAAACTTTTGGTCGATTGGTTGATCGAATTGTTTTAGGGTAATTTAGGGTTAGAAATTTAAGCTTTTTTTAAAATTGTTGGGCATTTCTGTTTATTGTAAGGGATTTCAGGTTGCTTGTCTCAATAGCAAGGGATTTCAATTTTAGGTTGGAATTTGTTGCTTGTGGTAAATGGGTAATTGGGGTTTTGGATTTTGAGTTTTAAATCAGTTACAGATTTTTTGAGCAAGAACAAGAAAAAGAAAACAGAGGCAGAGGAGATGAAGAAATCGTTCAAAGATTCTCTCAAGGCTTTGAAGCTAATATTCATTTTGCCAATACCTTATAATTTCTTCTTTCTTTTTTCTTCCTTGATTTTCTATAGATGAGCATGGTCAGTATTGATTCATGATGATTCTCTTTTTTTCTTCTCTAGATAGCAAGGGATTTCAATTTCAGGTTGGGGTTTGTTGGGATTGTATCTGCAAAGACTACAAATTTCTTCTATTCGTTAATTGCTCTATTAGTGCATTAGTGATTTCCCTTTGGATTCTTCTCTTGATTTTGGTTTTCCTTTCTTTTGTAAGTTTAATTTTTTATTTTTAGATTTTTGGTTTGTTTTGGGTTTGAAGTTAAAATTTTAACAATAGTGAAGTTTATTATTCTCCTGCTTGGATTTGCTTGTTTGCTTTTTTGTTTGTTTGGGTGGGAGTTGTTGGAACTAGCGTTTTTGAGGTTTGGTCTGATGTGATTCTGGTTCATTTCTTCTAAATAGGTTGTTTTATATTTAGATATAGAGTTTATTTTTCATTTTATTAGTAAATTTGCCTTTGCTTTGCTTTTTTTTTTCAATTTTGATTCTGAGATGTTGGGCTAGTTACAGTGCAAGTTGAACTAAGCATTTTAGTTGAGAAAATAATTGAAGTTAAATTAAAGAGAAATTCGACATATGTGCTAATATCATTTGTTTATTTTTGAATCTTAATGGTTAGAGAATCATAATTGCATAGAGATTTAGCTATTATTTCAGGTTTTTGAACAATGTTGAACTTATCTTTAGCTTTAAATATGTAATGCCAATTGCAGTACTAGATTGCTTTAAGATTGTCAATGTCTGAATGCCGCTCTTCACTTCTTTCAGTTTCATGTAATTTCAGGCTTTGCTGCATTTTGCATGCTTATTTTGAGGATAATGTAGGTGATTGTGGTTGTTTTTGTCTTGTTTTTCCCCCTTACAGTTACCGTTTGAGTTATTTTGGGTGGTGTTATTATTTGTCTACTTATTTTGTTCATGATGTCAATTATCAAATGTACGTGAAATTTATAAATCTGCATAGTAATGAAGTAATCAATTTGCCTTTTCCCTAAATATTGAGAATGTTTATGGGCTTTTAGTTTATCTTTCTTTTGCTTCTAAAAAATATTCCATGTATGTTTTGTTTAGCCTCAAGTTTGCTTCTATTTGTATTTAGGTTCTGCAATTTTGATCTTTTTTATATCCTAGGAAGGTTGTTGAACTATGGATAACAGAGTGGATGAGGCTAGATCATTGTGGAACATGGTTTTACATACACACAGGCGCTCTATCTCAAAGCGATTGTTTTCTAGGATAATTTATTTATTTGATCATTATAGCACACTAGATAAGAAAATAGAGGTATGCCAGTCACCATCTCAAATGCCATACACGGCCAATTTGATGTGTTCACTTGATATTACTATTTTGTTTGTGAGCATTTGTATCAAATGAAGCACAATTATGTTGGTTTTGAGTTATTAGATTTTTTAAAGGTATTTGCAGACATGGAGGAGTTATGTGTCATACAAGATGAAAACATAGTCAAGAAAGTAGCTTGTGCCTTTCAGGAACTCGACCAAGAAGACAAGTAGAAGTTGGTTCTTAGAAGATACATGAACAAATAGAAATACATCCACTTTAATGTCGAATGAGTTAGAGTGAAAAGATATACATCAGATGAAGATTGATGTTCAATTCAATGACTGCATTCTCTTGGCATCAATGACATAATATGAGTATGTAACTGTTGTGTTGGACCTTGCCAATTAGGTATTGCAGCAACAAGGAATATTATTCACTTTCCTTGAAATAGGCAGCATACACTTGCATGCTATATGAATAGTTTATCATTCCTGGGGGTTGTTCCCTATATATAAATGTAACTTGGATGTTGTAAACCTCTTCTCTAATTTCTAGGGATATATATGTTGTGAGATGGTCGAAACGGGTTTTTGCTGTTAGTGTAGGATATTGTTTTGAGATTTTTATCCTTATAAGAGCCTTATGTCTTTATATCATCATTGATTCAATTGAAATATTAAATAGTCTTTGAAGAAGTCTCCACTATGAATTATTAGTTATTTTCTAGGTGTCATCATAGTGTTTCTAGAGTGGTATAACACAAATTGATGACTATGATGAGTGCTTGCAATGCTAATGCACTAATGGTTGATAATGAATGTAACACCTCAGATTTTGGGGTTAGAAGATTTGAGGTTTGAAGTAAGGGTCAGTGAGTAGGTTGAACAATTGGGTTAGTTTCCAAGTTTTAGTGTCAGAATGGGCCTGCTAGTCTGGTGGTTGGTTGTGTGTTAGTTCGCCTTTGGGTTCTAGGTTTGAATCCTTGTGTGTGTTTGAGGGAATAAGTTTATTTTAGATTTAGTTTTTGTAAGTTGCGAAAATATCTATTTATTGTTATTTTAATTTTTTTAAAAGAAAATCCCAAAAAGAGTTGCACGTTCATTTTCTTCTCCTAGATTTCCTTTATCACGTTCTTGGTTTTTTCTCCTTCCTTCTCTCTCTGTCAATTGGAACTCTGTTCCTTAACTTTTACTCCATTTCTTTTGCTTTAACTTGAAATTTTTTCGACAGTGGTTCTGGAACCGGTGGATTTGAGGCGTTGATTGTGTGGGCATTTTAATCGTGTACCAGGTGTAGGTTCGAAAAATTTTCCTTTTCATTTTTTGAAATTCTAATTTGTTTCCATGAAATTCAGAAATTACGAGTCTATTTTTGAATGGTTTAGTTTCGATGACAGATTGTTTGGAATTTGGTTATATTGTAACATCCCGAAATAGGGCCTAAACAAAAAAGTGGTTCGAAACTATGAATTTGAGATAGAAAATTTTATTGTGATTAATTTTTATGATTTACCGATTGATTTGATCCATGTGTTAGAATACCGATAAGAAATTTAAGCGATTGCATGTGTTAATTGCATATTAGGGTTTAATTGAAAAAATGGGTAAATATGAGCATTAGATGATAAATGATTTAATAGAAGTGCATAATTGAACTAGAGGTCCTTAAATGGTAATTAGACTATTAGATTTTCATGGACAAAAATGGGCATGCATAGATAAAAAATAACTAAAGTTTTAATGAAGGGCATTTTAGTCATTTGGTAATAAAAAGAATTAAAAGGGAAAAAGATGGCAAAATGCACTCATCTTCTCCATAAGAGCCAAAATTTCAAGGGACTCCATAGCTAGGGTTTCTTCACTTTCTCAAGCTCATAGTAAGTGCATCCAATCCCGGTTTTTAATGTTTTCTATGCTTTTGGAGTCCTCGTAGCTCGATTTAGCTTATTCTACCATTAATTCATGTTAGGGTTCCTATTTAGAAAAATACCAATAGGTGAAATGTGTTTATTTTGATGTTTTATGGTAGAATATAAAGCTTGAAATTATGTTAAACAACTTTTTCTAGGCGAATTTAAGTGAAAACGAGTAAAACGACATAATCGGTAAAAATACCTAATGTTCATAAGTAAATTTTAGAGTGGGAATTTGATGTTGCCATAGAAGGGAAAGATGTTCATCATGTCATAAAACATAAGAATAAGGGATGAAGTTTAATTTTCGAGCTTTGGGGAAAAAGTATAACTATGCAAAAGTTTAGGGACAAAATTATAATTTTGCAAAAGTTCGAGTCAAAGACTGTTTTGATGAATGTGAGTATTAAATAAGCTAAATTTGCTAGTATAGATCAAGTTGCTAGATTTGATCGTATTTTGTACCGAGGTAAGTTTACGGTAAATAAATGCAATATTTCAATAATTATTATGAATGTTGTTATTTTCCAGTAGTTATGTACTTATTTCAAGAAATTATTTAATGTTGACTCTAGTATGAGATGATAGAGAATCAATGTTAAAAAGTCCCGTTGAAACATTAGGAATGTATCGGATACAAATGTCATGGCATTAAGGGGGATGAGATCCCATGTAAGACCTGTCTGGGACATGGCATTAGCATTATTGAGGTTATGAGAGGTCCCATGTAAGACCATGTCTGGGACATGTCGTTGGCACCGAGATGGGAGGTCCCCCGTAAGACCATGTCTGGGACATGGCATGGGCATCGATATGAGTACTCTCATGTAAGACCATATCTGGGATATGGCATTTGCAGTACAGGAAACATCCCATGTAAGACCATGTCTGGGACATGGCTTTCGCATGTTATTATTAGACAGGAGACCCGAGTATCCTTAGTATTCCAAGTGGTTCAATGGGCTAGTAATGTTACATGAAAGTTCAGTAAAAGCATAATAAGTAGATTCAGGTGAGTTATAAGGGTTAAAAATATCTTAGTTTTTAGTAGAAAAAGAAATTTCAACAAGGGAGGAGTAAGTTATAATCATGAGTTATTTAAGTAAGCAAGTAAGTTAACAAGTAAGAGAGTAAGTAAAGAAGAAAGTAAAGACCATGATACTTGATGATAATTTATGAGTATAATTATTTATGATAAATGTTGTTATTTAATTGCTTGTAAACTTACTAAGATTTACGCTTACTCCCTTTATTTTATTTTTTTATAGTATCGCCAAGCCAATTCAGGGATCGTAAGGACGTCGGAGATCGTTTCACACTATCAGCAGATCATCTCGGTATTTTGTGAATTGGAAAGTTTTAAGTTATGACCTGTATAGGGACTTAGTCATTTTGTGTGTGTCCTTATGATATGGATAATAAATAGCATGTAAATACTCGATAATGATTAGTTATTGAAATGGCTATTAAGAACATGTTTCGGTGTTATGTATGCCTAAATGATAGTTAATACAAAGAAATTATAAAAGAGTAAAAATTTGCAATGTAATAGTTTTTGGACAACAACATTGATGTGATGTTGAAAAATAACCAAGGATAGTAGAAATGGAATTAGAGAGTGAATGAGATATAGAATTAAAACTTATCGAGTCTATTTTCATATGAAAGAAATGGTGTCGGCAAAAGAATTTTATATTTTGTAATATTTGAATTTTAATGAGATAGGGTCAGAATGGTTTTTGAAGTTTCTTGTTCTGACTTTAGGAAATCATTTAAAATTGTACAAAAAGAATTATGAGTTATAATTGTATATATTCCTTAGTGAGTCTATTTTCAATAAAAACAAGCGGAAGCACCATATGAAGCCCGTACAATGAGATAATTGATTTTTAGTGAATAGAGGTCAGAACCGTTAGACAGTGAAATAGGGGAGACTTTAACGAATAAACTGTACTATTTGTCTGACCTAAAAATTCTAAAAATTTTATGATAAGAAGATATTTGAGTCTAGTTTCAGGGAAAATTTACAGATCTAAATTTCGAGTTTTGTAACTCGAGTTATAATTAAATGAGTGACTGTTATGGAAGTGGACATTTTATTGTGAATAGTGAAATACTTTATTTTGAGTTGTTTAAGTATTCAGAAAATTTTTAATGCTCCTAGTTTGGACCCGAACCATTTTCGTTGCATGTTTTAGGGTCTCAAGGGTCCTTTTTAGGGACATATTGATTGAACGTAAGAAAATTAATTTTAGGGTGTGTTTGATAGGGGAACCAATTCCGGAATTGGTTTTACATGTTTTCCAGTGTTTGGTAGCAGGAAAATATTTTCCTTTTGTAAAACCAATTCCAAGACACAGGAAAACCTATTACAAAATTTGGGAAAATGTCTTATGCCCTTCATTTCGGTAAGACATTTTTCGTTTTCTCTCCAGCCTTCTAATACCTTTATTCCTTCATTTCCTTCCATTTCCACACCCCCACAAGATCTGTCGACTAATTTTCCCCCACAATACATTCTCTCCGACCACCATTTCCGTCAGATCTGTGGGAAATTTCAGGTAAGACATTATTTGATTTTTTATGGTTTTATTTTCAATGTCGAAAAAGACTTGCTGGGTTTGTATTTTCTGTTTCTATGTTATGCATTGTTCAGTTGTAAAAGGGTTTTATGCACGAAATTGGGTTTTATGCTGGGTTTTATGCATGTGTTTTCTGTTTCTGTGCTGGGTTTTATGCACGAAAGGAGTGTATTTTCTGTTTCTATGCTGGGTTTTATGCATGTGTAGTTAAACTGTTATTGGTTGTTTTTGTTGGATTGTTTGTGCTACATTGTTGGTTTTGACCTGTTCTTGTTTGCTTTGTGCTCCTACACGACATGATTATACACTCCTTTCCTTTGCCTCCGCTAAGTGTACGATTCCAAAGAGGTAGAAACAAACAAGGAAAAAGACTGTAAATTCCAATTTGGGAATAAATTTAGGCTTTTTATTTTCTTTCCCCGGCATTAAAGAAGAAAATCCCCCTTCAAAAGTAAAATTTACCTACCTACTACTAAATTCTAATATACAAAGAGGGTCTGTCTATAAATGAGGTCTTCACTCACTCTTCACCCTACAATCAAAGAGAATTTGGCCCCTTCTACCCACAATCAAATATTATATTTCATCCCCCTAAACCCTCCTTCTTGTTTCTCTCTATAACAGCCACACCCACCAAAAAATCTGAACAAAGGGGACACTAACGCATCCCTAATTTTACTGCCCATTCTGTCGGCTGGTTCACAAAGCTAATATTTAGAACAATATTTGATTTTTTTTCTTAAAGAAAAAGAAATGGTGAAAATTTTGACAAAAAACAGGTAATGTTCTAAAGAAGCAACAGTTTGGTGGTGAGGATAAAAGCAGAAAGTCCAAAGCTCAGCTCAATGCATCGGAAAGGCCTGGTAGACTTGGCTTTTGCATATATAATTCAGTATAATTTCCCAGCCCTTCACTTCCAATTTATATGGTGATCATCTGTCCCCTCCCTCCGGCAAACAATCTGAATTTTCTTCTCATCAGCTTCTTGATTTTTCTCTGAATCCAATTCTTTGGTAGCCCGTATTGAGACCCTTCAGTCACCAAGCACATGCTTCAGTTGAATACAACAAACAAGATAACAAGTGACACTGCGCATGATTATTCTCCAAAATAACTTAAGATCCATTTACAGTCATTTCAGGTGAGGATTTTGGTGGTACCAAGGGACAGTCATCGCCACTTAATTGTCTATTGTCTGAGGGGCTATGCACGCAATCTGAACAATTTCTAGGAGGTTCCTTCTCTCTATTAGCTTTAAGCATTGCATAATTTTTCTCCAACACCTTGGTCTTCCAACGAGCACGTCGGTTTTGGAACCAAATATCCACTTGCCTTGGCTGTAACCCCAATTCTTCAGCTAACTTCACTTTTCTCTCTGGTTCTAACTTGTTTCCCACATCGAAATTCTTCTCTAAAGCCTTAACTTGATGCATAGATAAACGCTTTTTCTTCTCTGTTGCTTGACCACCTTCTTCTAAGCTGTTTTCTTCATCTAAACCATCTAACATAGCCTGTAATTCCTTGCTATAAATTTGGTGCTTCTTTGAACTCTTCTCCTCTGCATAATCAACTGAATTAAACACATCGAATTTGGGTTAAAGAAACATGAAATAAAGGTGGGAATTTTCATGTGTGTACCTTTAGGTTGAGAGATGGACATGAAAACATCCAAGGAAGGTGAAGGACTGAGCCTCTTCATGATTTGCAAACCAAAACCAAAGACTCTGAGATGATATTTTTTAAGTTGTTGTTTGTGATGGAGAGAGGGGGTGGGGGGCGGGGGTTTCAAACTGTCAAGCAGGTTTGCTGTTTTGATCTGTTTGGTTTTTTTGGGAGGGCTTAATTGCAAAGAATGCTATATATTGTGACACTTAAAGCTGACTGACAAAAGATAAATCATACATGCGTCTAAGCTCTTTACTTTCTATTACATTAAGCAGTAGCAGGCAGGGATTTTGATTATGTTTATTGATGATGGCAAGACTGATGTTGTCTTAGCTTCTATTTTTTATTGCTCCTAACGGTTCTAATTTCTTTGTATGCTTGACCTCTAGCTGTATAGTTCTTGCTGTCCTAGCCTCTGCCTCAGCATTCGTATTCGTGTTGGTGGCCTTGGTCGATATTTTCATAAGAGGTTTGTGGTGTGCTTGATTTATGATAAGCCTTCTAATATGCATTTGTTGTTGTTATAATTCGGTTCAAGTGAATTAAATGGTTGTTGGATGTATTTGGGAATGGTTTATTATTGATTTACATTTTTTCTGTAATTTGTTGGGAAATGGCAGTGATGAGCTGTTATATTTGGTTAATGGTAGATGTTATAGATTTAAATATATGTAGAAATATAGAGTTTATGGCAAGGAATTATGTTTTTTCTTTAAAATATAAGGAAATGTTGTTTAAATATTACACATTGATATCGATTTGCATGAAAGAGATTGTAGTAAATATACATTATGAACAGGAGGGAAATAATTCATGCACCCCACCATTTTTTTCACAGTTCAAAGACTGAGAATTAAAGAAAAGATGAAGTTAGAAACGGGAGAGTCTCAAAACTTTTGCAAATGACAGATGAACCAAAATCAAATTTGTTTTTAACTTTTCAAGTAGATTTAGATTTAAGAAATCAGGAAGCTAGTAATAACTCATCTATATAGGCATCTTAGGGACTGATATTTTTGTTAATTATGTCCGAAATTTTAACTGTATATATAGCAATTGTAGCAGTGCACTTAAACATTATTTATTTTTTATAAAAAGTAATCAATTTATAATTTAAAAAATTATAAAAAATAGAAATAAAAAAAATTTATAACATTGTCAAATTTTTTTGTTTATATTGAAATAAAAAAAGAAAACACACTTGATAGCAATTGAAGTATTTAAAACTCTTTTATATTTTAAAAAAAGAGGTGTCAACATTTATAGCTTTTGGGCAATATATTTTAAGTCATGGTAACTTTATAAAAACATGATCAATATATTTTAAGTCATGGTAACTTTATAAAAACATATTATTAACTATGATCAATATATAACAAATACATGAAAGATATTTTAAGTCATGGTAACTTTAATACATGATCAATATATTTAAAACTCTTTAAATACATGAAACATATTATAATTTAAAACTCTTTATAAATACATATGATCAATATATGTACGTATTGGTAACTTAAATAATAAAAATATTTTATATTTTTAAATGAAAGATAACCTAATAATATATAACAAACTCTTGCACCAATTGAAGTATTGTATTAACTATGATCAATAATTAAGTGCTACTTTAAAAAAATTATTATTGGGCAATTATAATTAGCTTGATATGTATGTATGCACTTTTCTAGTCATGGTAACTTTATGTGATCTTATGAAAATCTTGCATCTTTTGTAGTAGTGATCATATATTTGTGTGGCATTATTTTGTGTAGATGGATCGTAATCAACATAAAATGGCAATTGCCAGAGTTGTGGCTTCAGTTTTAGCTTTTGGGGCTCTTTGGATTAAAAAATTAGAAACTAAGAAGAAAATTACTTCTTGCCCTCGTGTGAATCGAGATTATGAAAGAGAAAACTATATTAATAGTATTTTATATAGTGGTGACTAGCATTGCATTGATATAATAAGGATGAGACCGATCGCCTTTTTTAATTTATGTGATATTCTTAGTACGAATAATTTGTTACAATCGTCTAAATCTGTCGATATTAGGGAGCAAGTAGTTATATTTTTACATATAATTTGTCATAATGTAAGGTTTCGAGTGATTGGATCTAAATATTATAGATCAATTCAGACAGTTCACCATTACTTTAGGGTTGTATGAGAGCTATTTTGAAATTGTATAGACTAGTTATTAGATTACCTGATGAGTCAACTCCTAATGAAATTAGAAACAATCCAAGGTTTTATCCTTATTTTAAAGATTGTATTGGAGCATTAGATGGAACTCATATTCGTGCATCCGTTCCACTTAGCATGCAAGGAAGATTTCGTAGCCGTAAAGGGGGGACGACACAAAATGTATTGGCTGCCATTACATTTAATTTGAAATTTGCCTATGTTCTAGCTGGTTGGGAAGGTAGTGCACATGATTCTCGTATTTTAAGTGATGCACTTTCACGCCCAAGAGGATTAAGAATTCCAGAAGGTAATATTTATCACAAATAGTTCCAGTAAGCTCATAGTTTATCAGTATTAATGACGTATTGTAAAATTGTAGGTAAATATTATCTTGCTGATGCTGGATATGACATCCGAATTGGATGTATTACCCCATATCGTGGTGTCTGATATCATTTAAAAGAGTTTGGTGCTACAGGGCCTGAAAATGAAAAGGAACTCTTTAATCTTCGACATTCATCAGTACGGATCACTGTTGAACGTGTTTTTGGGATTTTGAGGAAACGGTTTCGTGTATTAGATGCTGAACCATTTTGGAATTTTCAAACTCAAGTAGATATAGTTTTGGCTTGTTGTATCATTCATAATCATATAATTGGATTTGATCCTAGTGATTTACTTAATCAAGGATTATACGAGGAGTCTGAGTTTGATTCGATAATACAAACTCTCACGGAGCGAGAAGAAAGACAAGAAGCAAGAGAATGGTCTGCTAAGAGAGATGAGATTGCAGAAACTATGTGGATTGATTATATGGCTAGAAAAATTAGGTAGATTTAGGGCTTAGGGTTATTATTTCTATGTTATGTATGTTTTAGACTGATGTTGTTTTTTTTTTTTGTAAATGTTGGTTGGATAATAACATTGTCAAATTTTAGATTGTTGGATTTTTGATATATGTCTTCAATTTGTTAGATATTGATTATGTTTTAACATTGTTGGATATTGAATTGATTATTATGCTTTAAGCTTGTTGGATATTGAAATTATTGACAATGACAATTATTTAATGTAGAATGGGTAAGGGCAACAAAGAAGGGACCTCTAAGCAATTCAGGTGGATAAAACCGATGGAACATGTTTTCCTTGAAATTCTAGCAGAGGAGGCTCGAAAAGGAAATAAGCCTTCTAATACTTTCAAATCAGTTTCTATTAATCGAGTTGCTGACGCCATTTCTTCTAGATTCCAAGTCCAATGCGATACGAAGCACGTGGAAAATCATTTGAGGACAGTAAAAAATCAGTGGCAGATTATATGCAAAATTCGAGGTGAAAGTGGTTTTGGATGGGATTATAACATGAAAATGATCACATGTGATAGAGCGACATACGATGCAACAGTGATGGTAATATATGTATATATATGTTAAGTATATTTCAATTGTTTTTTACTTGTTATTCTAATTTTGTATAATATCCAACAGGCACACAAGAAGTATGAACCATTTTTGAATAAAAGCATTGATCATTATGATGAAATGGCTGTGGTTGTTGGCAAAGATATGGCAACAGGGAGTTTTGCCAGAACATTTGCTGACATAGATTTGGATGATGGTAATGAAGATTCAATGCCTGTAGACTGCGACAATGAAGAGGCTGAAGAGGTAAGAACAAATGTATCTTCATCTGGCACATCCAAACGTAAAAGAAAAAGTGGTCAAGAAAGTCTCGTTGATGAACAAATTAAATTTGTGGGTGAGCAACTTGGCGAAATTGCTAATGCTTTGAAACAATTTACTGCCGACAAGACAGCACAGCTTTACGAACAAGTGATGTCGATGGAGGAAGAAGGATTTGATGATGACTTCTTGTGTTCTGTGTGTGATTATCTAGGGAGTCATGAATCAGAGGCCAAAATGTTTTTAGTTAAAAGTAAGAAGCATAGAAAAATTTGGCTTCAAAAATTTTCTCAGGGTTGAAGATATTGATACTTTTATGTGGTGTAATATTATGCACTTGGACAATGTTGTTACTATGTGGTGTACTACTAATTATGTATTTGGATAATATTATTTCTAGTACTCATTATGGTTTCGAAGCAATTTATAATTATTCAATATTCTTACTAGTACTCATTGTGGATAATATTTTTTCAATTTATAACGATCAATATTGTAGCTTATTATTGAGTATTATTATAAATAATTCATTGCAATATATGTAAAAACAATTTAAAATATAAAAATTTATTAATATATATTAATATATGTAAAAAACAACTTTTCCGGAAAATATTTTCAGGAAATCTGTCAAACAGCAGAAAATATTTTACGCAGATTCAATCAAACACCAAAAAATATTTTCCAGTATGTCATTTTACAGAAAAGTAAAACATTTTCCAGAAATCATTTTACGGAAAACATTTTACTGCCAATCAAACAGACCCTTAAAAGCAAATTTTTATGCTCTGATCTAGTAAGTTAAGTCAAGTAACGCGTCGTGCTCGACTCCGACAACGGTCTCGGGTAAGGGGTGTTACATTTATTGGTATCAGAGTGAGAGTTTAGTCAGTTTTTAGAATAATCAGTATGAGTAAGAGTCTAGCTATACATGCCATAATTGTATTTTGATAGTGTGACAACTCTTGACGATTTTAAAATGTTTTTCTTTTATAGTTATGGATCCTGATCGAGCTGGTGTAGATGATGTAAAAAGTAATGCGCCTGCTCCTGTAGAAGGGACGGTGCCACTAGATAGTAGTGAAAGGCTCGTTACAGTTAGTCAAGGAGGAGGGGCTTGAGAAGCCTTCTTCCAAACTATGAATGAATGGTTTGCCGAGTTTGTTCGTACGAATCCGGCTGTCAGAACTCCATCCCCTCATGATTCTCTGATCCCCCATGTAGCTTCTCCAATCACAGGTACAGTTATAAGAGAAAGGCTACTAGTTGATAAGATCAGAAAATAAGGGGCTGAAGAGTTTCAAGCTACTAAAGATGACGATGCAGAGAGAGCAGAATTTTGGCTCGAGAATACTATCAGAATCTTTGATGAGTTATCTTGTACACCTGAGGAATGCATGAAGTTTGTTGTCTCACTCCTTAGAGATTTGACCTATTATTGGTGGAAGACTCTTGTGTCAGTTGTACTGAGTGAGAGAGTTACTTGGGATTTCTTTCAGGAGGAGTTCCGTAAAAAGTATATCAGCTAGAGATTTATTGCCCAGAAAAGAAAAGAGTTCCTTGAGTTAAACTAGGGTAAGACGACTGAAACCGAGTATGAACGTGAATTTGTTAGACTCAGCAAGTATGCTCGAGAGTGTGTCTACAGAGGCTATCATGTGCAAAAGATTTGAGGATGGGCTCAATGATGATATCCGACTGTCAGTTGGCGTTCTAGAGTTAAAAGAGTTTGTTGTTCTAGTTGAAAGAGCCTGTAAGGCAGAGGAGTTGTTAAAAGAAAAAAAATAGGGCAAGGCTGAAATTGAGGTTCAAGACATGAAGAAAAGGCAGATGAGCAGATCATTTCAGTCTACATCCAAGAGGCCTAGAGAGTTCTCTATTAGATCGAATTTTTCAGCCAGGTATCCTAGCCGAAACAGAGGTAGAAGATTTGTGGGTTCAAGAGCTCATTCTACTACAGCCTCAAGTGTGGTAGTACTGGACCACCTAGACGAGAGTGTGCTCAATGTGGTAGACATCATCTCAGTGAGTGCCGAGCAAATGAAAATTCTTGTTTCAGATGCGGTGCACTAGATCATTTTTTATGGGATTGTCCCAAAATAGTTAATAGAGAAGTAATACCGAGTGAAAGATCGAGAAATGCTCCCACTAGAGGTAGACCACAGAGGAATCTGGGAGTTGGAGCAAGTAACAGGGGTACGTCCAGAGACTCAGCAGCTAGACCAGATGTTAGAGCACCCACAAGGAGTTATGCTATTCGTGCTCGCAAAGAGGCATCCTCCCTCGATGTGATTACGGGTACCTTTTCTCTCTATGATACTAGTGTTATTACTTTGATTGATCCGGGTTCGACCCATTGCTATTTTTGTATGAGATTGATGCCTAGTATGAACATGCCCATAGAATCTACCGAATTTGTGATTAAAGTATCGGATCCATTAGGCTAGTATGTGTTAGTAGACAAAGTATGTAAAAATTACCGTTTGATGATTAAAGGTCAGTTTTTCGGCCAATCTTATGCTATTTCCATTTGATGAGTTTGATGTGATTCTTGGTATGGATTGGTTGACTGCCCATGACGTGATAGTGAATTGCGAAAAGAAATACATTGAGTAGAAATGCAAAAATGGTGATATTGTTGGATCGTCGGCACCCCTATGGCGCAGCAAAAAATAAAAATCCGGCGATCCTAACCAGGGATCCATGTGTGAGGAACGAATCGGGGTGAAAGAGGTGGCGAAATTACCTAATGTTTATTCAGAGTAGACAGCAACACCTCAACAACGAGTAGTCTGATCTGCTGTTGAACCAAACCACAATCTATCATGATTCCGGCCTCTATGTAATCCACCCAGTTGACTACGAACGGAAGGAATCCCCAAACAGTTTTGAAAGTTATTTTTCTTTGACGATTGCTAGACTCAAACAAAGAAAAATGGGATTATATATATCCTTTTGTTTTAGGGTTTTTTTTAAGAATTAAATAAATATAATAATATTTTAATCCGAAAATTATAATTACATTAATTATAATATAAGTTCGGTAAACCATATATTTATTTGAATTCTTATGCTAACCAAATTCATGTCCTCACTATACGTACAACAACCTTGTACATAATGTGTTGGAAATTTGATTACCGAATTAAATTAATTCTATAATTAATTTAATTCAAGTGACCCCAAAACAATACCAACTATGGTTTATTCCATTCATTTCAACTATAGGGTGTGACCCTGTAGGTTCTTGTAACGTTAGCAGTAACACTAGAACGATTCTAATGCTACGAACAATGAGTGGCATCTAGCAATGCATCATTGCTACCTAAGTCACAAGAGATCATGATTTGACATAACCTTTTTATGATTAACCTTTTATGCAATAATCCTTAAGTCCTTTATCTCTGGACTGGACACAAGTCATGGAATAGTCACACTTGCATTGTCCATTCCATGTTCCTTGATATCTTAAGCAGACTACGATATACAAATAAGTATGACATCTAATATCAACTTATTTGAGCATGGCCATGCATTTCTAGTCTCACTTAATCAAGTGGCCTAAGATATTACTCCCATTATGTAGGAGGGACTTATCCTATATCGACCAACCATATCCCTCGACATAGATTGTGGTATATCCAACATCAGTATTTATAGAACAACCAATTACGGTATACGTTTGACTGTATCAAAATATACAACTCACGATGTTGGGATTATGATGATCTCAAGTCTGAGGATCATATAAATATTAATCATTATGAGTAATGTCGTGACAATTACATAATAATCCAAGAAACATACTCATAACGGGTCAGTCCAATATGTTGTTCTCTAACACACATTTTCATGTAATGATTCTGACATTCCATATCAATGACAACTCTTTATCATCAATCAACTACATGTTAGTCTTAATGCATTATCGTTGTCCTATCCAACAATAATACTTGACTAAGAAACTTTTAAGAATAATCATATTATTCTCAGGACATTATTATAAAACAATTTATTTATATACACTGAAAAGAAACTGAAATAATAATGGTAACGCCTTATATGATAAATCAAGTATGTTATTACAACCATCTCATGATTGATCTTTGAGCATACTCTAACAGATATTATCCGGGTTAATTCAAATGAGTCAGATAGTTCTCTTGCCATGATTTCTGTTATGTCTGCTCAGAAATGTTTGAGAAAAGGTATGAAGCTTATCTTGCTTTTATATTGAATACTAAGGATCCAGAGTTGAAAATTGAATTAGTGCCAGTAGTTTGTGTGTTTTTCGATATGTTTCCGGAATAATTGCTAGGTTTGCCTCCTATTAGGGAAGTTGAGTTTGGTATTGAGTTTGTTCCAAGTACCACTCCCATCTCTATTTCTCCTTATAGAATGGCCCCGTTGGAATTGAAATAATTGAAAGCTTAGTTGTAGGAATTAACTGATAAAGGTTTTGCAAGGCCTAGTTGTTCTCTATGGGGCGCGCCAGTACTTTTTGTGAAAAAGAAAGACAGTTCAATGAGGTTGTGTATAGATTATCGCTAGCTTAACAAAGTAACAATAAATAATAAATATTCCCTACCTAGAATTGATGATCTGTTTGACCAATTGAAGGGAGCCACTGTGTTCTCCAAGATAGATTTGAGATTCGGTTACTATCAGTTGCGAGTTAAAGAGTCAGATGTTCCGAAGATTGCTTTCCGGACTAGGTATGGTCACTATGAGTTTCTTGTAATGCCATTTGGCTTGACTAATGCTTCTGCCATATTCATGGATTTAATGAACCGAATCTTTTGGTCGTACTTGGACAAGTTTGTAGTTGTGTTTATTGATGATATTCTGATTTATTCTCCTGATGAGATTGAACATGTCAAACATTTGAGAACAATTTTTCAGATTTTAAGAGATAATCAGTTGTATGCCAAGTTTAGCAAAAGTGAGTTCTGGCTTCGAGAAGTCGGATTCCTTAGACACATTGTCTCAGGTGACTGTATTAAAGTTGATCTGAGTAAAATTTCAGGAATTGTTGAGGGGAAACCACCAAGAAATGTGTCAGAGGTTAGAAGTTTTCTTGAATTAGATGGTTATTAAAGACGATTTGTAAAGGGATTTTCCTATAGAAAGATGTCAAGTTTGAATGGACTGAGAAGTGTCAGCAGAGTTTTGACAAGTTAAAGGCATTGTTGACTGAAGCTCCTGTTTTAGTACAGGCAGAATCGGATAAAGAATTTGTGATTTATAGTGATACATCTTTGAATGGATTGGGTTGTGTACTTATGTAGGAACGTAAAGGAATAGCTTATGCTTCCAGATAGTTAAAGCCACATGAGAAAAACTACCCGACGCTACGATTTAGAGCTAGCTACCATTGTATTTGCATTGAAGATTCGGATACATCACTTGTATGGTGAGAAGTGTCGAATATTCACTGACCATAAAAGTTTGAAATACTTGATGATCCAGAAAGATTTCAACTTGAGGCAAAGAAGATGGCTAGAGTTGATTAAAGATTATGAGCTAGTGATCGACTATCACCCGGGTAAGGCAACATTGTTGCTGATGCCTTGAGTAGAAAGTATTTATTTACATTGAGAGCTTTGAATACTAGTTTGGCTTTATCAGATGAAGATTATATTTTAGCTGAGTTGAGAGCTAAACCGATGTTTCTTGAAGAAATCTGTAAAGCTGAGAAAGATGACAGTGAGTTGCAAGCTAAAAGAGTTCAATGCGAATTAGGTGTAGAGTCTGATTTTCAGATTAGTTCTGATGGTTGTTTAATTTTCAAAAATCAGATATGTGTACCGAAGAATGATGAGCTTATTCGAAAGATCTTACAGGAATCACATAGTAGTTATTTGTCTATTCACCGAGGTAGTACAATGATGTATAATGATTTGAAGAAAACGTACTGGTGGGCAGGAATGAAAAGAGATATTTCAGATTTTGTTTCTAGATGCTTAATTTTTCAAGAGGTAAAGGCCGAACATCAGGTCCCTTTAGGTTTATTGCAGCTTGTGTTTGTTCCTGAGTGGAATGGGACCGAGTTACCATGGATTTTGTGACAGGGTTACCGTTGACACTAAGAAAGAAAGATGCAGTATGGGTTGTGATTGATAAGATAATGAAGTTGGCTAATTTTATCCCAGTTCGTATGGATTATTCACTTGAAAAATTGACCGAGTTGTATATTTCAGAGATAGTCAGACTACATGGAGTACTATTATCGATTATCTCAGATAGAGATCTGAGATTTACTTCGCGATTTTGGAAGAAATTGCAGGAAGCTTTGAGCACAAAGTTGAGTTTTAGTACAGCTTTCCATCCTCAGACTGATGGTCAGTCAGAGAGAGTTATTCAGATACTTGAGGATATGTTCAGATGTTGTGTTTTAGAATTTCAAGGTAGTTGGGAGAATTATTTTCTATTGTTAGAGTTTGCCTATAATAATAGTTATCAGTTGAGTTTGAAGATGGCACCTTATAAAGCTTTGTATGGACGTAAGTGTCGTACGCCTTTGTATTGGACAGAGCTTAAGGAAAATCAAATTTACAGGGTTGATCTAGTCAAAGAAACAGAAAAGAAAGTAAAAGTCATTAGAGATTACTTAAAAACAGCTTCAGATAGACATAAATCCTATGAAAATTTGAAAAGAAAAGAGATTGAGTTTTAGGTTGGTGATAATGTATTTTTAAAAGTATCCCCGTGGAAAAAATTTCTCAGATTTGGCAAGAAAGACAAACTAAGTCCACGTTTTATTTGACCGTTCGAGGTGACTGAAAGAATTGGGCCATTAGCATATCAGTTAGATTTTTCGAATGAGTTAGAGAAGATTCATTATGTATTCCATGTGTCTATGTTACGCCGTTATCGTTCAGATCCGTCACATGTGATTTCTCAGACAGAGGTTGAGATTCAGCCATACATGACTTACGGTGAAGAATTGATAAAGATTCTAGCTCGAGAGGCCAAGTAACTAAGGAAAAAAAGTATTGCACTTGTGAAAGTATTATGGAATAGGCATGGGGTAGACGAGGCTACATGGGAGTCCGAAGAGGCTATGCGAAAAAATTACCCAAATATCTTCACATGTAAGATTTTTGGGGACGAAAATCCCTAAAGGGGGAGAAATGTAACATCCTAAAATAGGGCCTAAATGGAACAGTAGTTGTGAAACCACGAATCTGAGATAAAAAAGTTCACTGTGATTAATTTTTATGATTTATCGATTGATTGGATGCATGTGTTAGAATACCGATAAGAAATTTTAGCGATTGCATGTCTGAATTGCATATTAGGGTTTAATTGCAAAAGTGGGTAAATATGAGGTTTAAATGATAAAGGATTTAATAGAAGTGCATAATTGAAGTAGAGGTCCTTAAATGAAATTAGACCATTAGATTTTCATGGACAAAAATGGGCATGCATAGATAAAAATAACTAAAGTCTTAATGAAGTGCATTTTAGTCATTTGGTAATAAAAAGAATTAAAAGGGAAAAAGATGGCAAAATGTGCTCATCTTCTCCATAAGGGCTGAAATTTCAAGGGACTCCATAGCTAGGGTTTCTTGACTTTCTCAAGCTCATAGTAAGAGCATCCAAGCCCCGTTTTTAATTTTTTTTATGTTTTTGGAGTCCTGGTAGCTTGATTTAGCTTATTCTACCATTAATTCATGTTAGGGTTCATAGGAAAAATAACCATAGGTAAAATGTGTTTATTTTGATGTTTTATGGTAGAATATAAAGCTTGAAATTATGTTAAACAACTTTTTCTAGGCAATTTTAAGTGAAAACGAGTAAGACGACATAATCGGTAAAAATACCTAATGTTCATAAGTAAATGTTAGAGTGGGAATTTGATGTTGCAATAGAAGGGAAAGATGTTCAGCATGTCCTAAAACATAAGAATAAGGGATGAAGTTTAATTTTCGAGCTTTGGGGAAAAGTATAAATATGAAAAGTTTAGGGACAAAATTATAATTTTGCAAAAGTTCAAGTCAAGGACTGTTTTGATGAATGGGAGTATTAAATAAGCTAAATTTGCTAGTATAAATCAAGAGGAATGAACTCCAGAGTTAGACCAAGGAAAGAAAAAAGGTTGAGGACTAAGTTGCTAGATTTGATCGTATTTTGTACCGAGGAAAGTTTATGGAAAATAAATGCAATATTTCAATAATTATTATTAATGTTGTTATTTTCCAGCTATTATGTACTATTTCAAGAAATTATTTAATGTTGACTCAATTATGAGATGATAGAGAATCAATGTTAAAAAGTCCCGTTGAAACACTAGGAATGTATCAGATACAAATGTCATGACATTAAGGTTGATGAGATCCCATGTAAGACCATGTCTGGGACATGACATTGGCATTATTGAGGTTATGAGAGGTCCCACGTAAGACCATGTCTGGGACATGGCATTGACACCGAGATGAGAGGTCCCCCGTAAGACCATGTTTGGGACATGGCATGGGCACCGATATGAGAACTCTCATGTAAGACCATATCTGGGATATGACATTTGCAGTACAGGAAACATCCAATGTAAGACCATGTCTGGGACATGACTTTGGCATGTTGTTATTAGACAGGAGACCCGAGTATCCTTAGTATTCCGAGTGGTTCAATGGGCTAGTAAATAGACTATGTTACATGAAAGTTCAGGTAAAAGCATAACAAATAGATTCAGGTGAGTTATAAGGGTTAAAAATATCTCAGTTATCAGTTGAGAAAGAAATTTCAGCAAGGAAGGAGTAAGTTATAATCATGAGTTATTTAAGTAAGCAAGTAAGTAAACAAGTAAGAGAGTAAGTAAAGAAGAAAGCAAAGACCATGATACTTGATGATAATTTATGAGTATAATTATTTATGATAAATGTTGTTATTTATTTGCTTGTAAACTTACTAAGCTTTACGCTTTCTCCCTTTATTTTCTTTTTTTATAGTATCACCAAGCCAATTCAGGGATTGTAAGGACGTCGGAGATCGTTTCACACTATCAACAGATCATCTCGGTATTTTGTGAATCGAAAAGTTTTAAGTTATGGCATGTATAGGGACTTAGTCATTTTGTGTGTGTCCTTATGATATGGCTAATAAATAGCATATAAATACTTGATGATGATTAGCTATTGAAATGGCTATTACGAACATGTTTTGGTGTTATGTATGTCTAAATGATAGTTAATACAAAGAAATTATAAAAGACTAAAAATTTGCAATGGAACAGTTTTGTGACAGCAGCATTGACGTGATTTTGAAAAATCACCAAGGATAGTAGAAATGTAATTAGAGAGTGAATGAGATATAGAATTAAAGCTTATCGAGCCTATTTTCATATGAAAGAAATGATGTAGGCCAAAGAATTTTATATTTTGTAATATTTTAATTTTAGTGAGATAGAGTCAGAATGGTTTTTGAAGTCTCCTATTCTGACTTTAGAAAATCATTAAAAATTGTATAGAAATAATTATGAGTTATAATTTATATGTCTAGGTTCATTAGTGAGTCTATTTTCAATAGAAACAAGCGGAAGCACCATATGAAGCCCGTGCAATGAGATAATTGATTTTTAGTGAATAGATGGCAGAACCATTGGACAGTGAAATAGGGGAGAATTTAACGAATAAACCGTACTATTTGGCTGACCCAAAAATTTTTTAAATTTTATGATAAGAAGATATATGAGTCTAGTTTCAGGAAAAAATTGTGGATCTAAATTTTGAATTTCATAACTCGAGTTATAATTAAATTAGTGACTATTACGCAAGTGGATAGTTTTATTGTGAATAGTGATATAATTTATTTTGATTTGTTTAAGTATTCAGAAAAATTTTAATGTTCTCGATTTGGACCTGAACAATTTTTGTTGCATGTTTCAGGGTCTCGAGGGTCTTTTTTAGGGACATATTGATTGAACGTAAGCGAATTAATTTTAAAAGTAAATTTTTATGCTCCGATCTAGAAAGTTAAGTCAAGTAACGCCTCGTGCTCGACTCTGAAAATGGTCTCGGGTAAGGGATGTTACATATATCTTGTATGTTATTGTCATTAAACCATATATTTTTGGGATTAAAGCATATAGGAATCATTTTGATAATGGTTACACTATTTTTAATCGGTTTAAGAGTGGGTTTTAAAACTACAATTGTTAGGAATTCATTTCGGGGAAGAAAGGCCCATTTTACAACCTGATTTGGTGTGGTTTTGTGACCACATGGGCAGCCAAACGGGCGTGTACTGCATACGGGAGACCACATGAACGTGTGCAATTGAGAAAGTAGGGATTTTGACGAATTTTGGTGCCATACGGCTGTGTGGCTGATTTTGGAGATTTTAGTCAATTTTAACACGGATGTGTGTTTTGGACACACAGCCGTGTCACGTGGGCACATCGGTGTATGAGACTTCTACACGACCGTGTCTGCTCTTCACCTTGTTTGAGCCAATTTGGACAGAGAGTTACACGGGCTGTTCACACGGCCATGCCTGCGGACACACAGGTGTGTGCCTCCTTCACTTGGGTGTGTAGAGCCCCATATGGCCTAGGCACTTTCACACTGCCGTGTGGCCCTGTTTCGCAAGTTTTCGTTCTATGTCGAATTTTGACCTGTATGAGTTTCTTTGTGTTCCGACCCTCGGCTAGGTCTTAGTAAGTGTGGTTGGAACTCTGTTTTGGCCAGAACTTATGCGTTACTTGTATTCGTAACACAAATTTAATGGTTTGATTAAGTGTTAAGTTATGTTATCTAGTAATTAAGTATCGTTAAAATTGATTCTAAATCTGGTCAATGAAAAATGTGTACCTTTGATCCTGTTTGACTGATGTACGACTGATTGTAAGTTGTGTACATTGTTTCTGTAAGTCTATTATTGATATGTTCGTATACATACATTTGCATAAAATTTTGGGTTTGGTTGCGAAGAGAAGGAAGTCTGATCTGATTTGGCAGTTTTAACTGGAACATATTTGTACAACAATTTACCGTAATGTACTGTACATATGCTAGCTTAGCTGTATATTGATACTTCAGTGGCTTAGTTCCACATATGTGTTGTGTAGGGTTGGATGAGTCTTTCAAGGTCATTTGTGGTGTGCAGGGTTGGTTGGTCTTGATATAGCTCATATGTGGTGTGCTGTGTGGTCGAAGTGGTGTTCGGTTGGTTAGGCGGGATTTCTAAATTTTTTCATAATTCACACTTCTGATTCTATGTTTGTTTTTTTGGTTAATTAGCATCTTAATGAAATGCTCTTATTAATCCATATCTGTATGGGTACATGTGTGCTTGAAATGACAACATATTTGAGTTAGGTTTGTTAATGTTAGCTTTCAGTTTAACAGATTATTTTGAGTTATCCGCATGTGATTTGTAAGCATATGATTCGTTTTCTGAACCATTCATTGGACTACCATTTTTTGTTTTAATCTGTTTCGAACTCACACTGAGCTCGGGTAGCTCACTTCCCTTAATTTTCCCTTTCAGGTACTCTAGCGTTTTGAAGCTGGACTTGGCATTCCGGAGGCCTCAGAGTGATAGGTTTTTAGACAGGCTAATAAAGTATTTCATTAGTTTTGAGTTTAAATAAATGGTTTTGGAGTGTAAGTACTGTTTTGAAAACTATGGTACGAATTTTATGTCATATACATGTAATGTTATGTGTACCAAAGTTGGGAATTAGGGATTTTATTTTTAAACATGTTTCATCGTATCCTAATTATCATTTTGATTTCGGCATATTTTGTTAAATGATTGAGCTCGATTAAAGTAACGGTTTTCTGACGAAGTCTAAAATAATTCGTTTTGTAAAAACTTTCTACAACCACTTCGGTGATAAATGTAACCTCTGAGATTCGGTCTAAACTTCTAGGCCTGGTTTTGAGGCATTACATTTTATGGTATCAGAGCCAGGTTTGTAAAAACTCGACATGTGTATTTAAGTATACGTGTGTGCATGTTTTCGTTTTTAAATTTTTTTATTTTTGATAAACTGTACCATAGTGTTTTGAAATGATTTGTGTCTTAGAAAAAGTTTTTGTGAAAATGAAATGTCCGAGACTCTGATGCCGATTCATGCGAAACTAAGGAAGTTGTAAGACTAATTTCGTACAATTAAAACCGTACTATTTAGGTATTTATTTGTGTTCAATGTTGGAAAATGTAGACTTCTTTAGAGATTGTTATGAGGTTCGATATGGATTCTGATGGTAAGTCAGATTGCGAGGATCAGTCTGGTGAGACTTTCGAGGGTTCATCAGCTTCTCCAGGATGTGTGCTTGTTTAGGAGTCAGAAGTCAATGTGGTTCCGCTAGTTTCAGGTAGCGATAACCCGAAGGTTGGTATCGAGGTGTTGACTCTAGTAGTGAGAGTGGTTCTAGAAAAAGTTTTTGAGGCTAGTTTAGAGGGAAATAAAGAGTTGGTTCAAGGTAGGTGTGTGGATTGTGGGAAGAAAAGGAATTGCAGTCCTTCGAGGTTGGAGCCTCGGTCTGCAAAGCGTGTAAGAACGTAATTAAGTGTCAGTAACGGTAATGTCAAAGGTTCAAGTAGTGGCGCAGGCGTTCTGATTTGTAGCCACTGTAAAAGGTGCCATCTAGGTTGTTATTGGAAAAAGTCGAGAGCGTGCCTAAGGTGCGGGTCCAGAGGGCATCGGATTAAGGAATGTCCTCGGCGACGTTGAGGCAAGTATTGTTGTAGGTTGTTGTGATTCTGTGTGTGTTATTTATTAGAATGACATTGACTGTTTATTCGTTGGATAATGTTTGTAAGTGTGTATTCAGGTGATGAGTATCTACTTTAGTGGTTAAGTGTTTGGGCTATGTGTGTGAGTTTTTAAGGTTAGAATATAGTATGGTAGTTTTGGGGTTTAGAGTGCGCGACGGGAGCATTATGGTAGACCTAGGGTTAAGCGTCTGTTCTTTTAGTGGGAAATTTCGGGGACAAAATTTCTTTAAGGAAGGGTGAGTTGTAACACCTTGGATTTTGGGGTTAGAAGATTTGAGGTTTGAAGTAAGGGTCAGTAAGTAGGTCAAACAATTGGGTTAGTTTCCATGTTTTAGTGTCAAAATGGGTCTGCTAGTCTGGTGGTTGGTTGTATGTTAGTTCACCTTTGGGTTTTTGGTTCGAATCATCGTGTGTGTTTGAGGGAGGAATTCTATTTCAGATTTGGTTTTTTTTAAGTTGCTAAAATATCTATTTATTTTTATTTTATTTTTTAAAATAGAAAGTCCCAAAAAGAGTTGTACGTTCTTTTTCTTCTCCCACATTTCCTTTATCACGTTCTTTTTTTTCCCTTCTTTCTCTCTTTGTCAATTGGAACTCTGTTCCTTGGCTTCTACTCCATTTCTTTTTCTCTATTTTGCAATTTCATCGATAGGGGTTCCAAAATTGGTGGATTTGAGACATCGATTGTTTGGGCGTTTTAATCGTGTATCAGGTGTGGGTCCGGAAACTTTTCCATTTCATTATTTGAAATTCTGATTTGGTTCTGTGAAATTCGAAAATTAAGGGTGTGTTTTTGAATGGTTTAGTTTCGATGATGGATTTTTTGAAACTTGGTTATATCTTGTATGTTACTGAAACTAAACTGTATGTATTTAGGATTAAAACAGATAGGAATCGTTGTGATGATGGTTACTGTGACAGCCCAAAGTTGACCCTAGTCGGGAAGTGGTTTCGGGACCGCTAAACCGAGTCACCGAAATGTTTGAATGTGATAATTATCGTCTAGAATATGTAATTATGAATGTGTGAAAATTTCAAGCTTCAATTTGGTTGATTTCATGTGAATTTAGTCAATAGGACTTATGTGAGAAAATTCTAAAATGTGATAGGTCAATGTGTGAGGACCTATTAGTGCATGTGGACAAAGGGGGGACTTGCATGTCAAATTCCCCTCCCCTACTAGTAGTGGCCGGCCATGACAAGCATGGTAGACCAAGTTTGATGGCCAAGACTTGTCATAGACATGTTTTGTTGGTGCATCATGGGTGGAAAAAAATAAAATAATAGGCATGGAAATTAAATAATGAAAAGGAGTATGATGAATATACAAAAGAAAAAAAGTGTGTAGTTGATTCTTTTCCCCCCCATTGCCGTGAGCTAAAGAAAAGAGAGGAGAAGATCTTTGTTCATCCTTTTCTCACCTTCATTTAGCCTAAATTAGAAAGAAAAACAAAGAAAAAATTTTCTCATCCTTTGGTTCATCCTTGGCCAAAATTTTAAGGAGGAAAGAAGAAGAAAGGTGAAGAGATTCGGCCATGCATGTAGCTAGGCTAAGGTATGTTTGATGATGTTCCATGAGATGCATGCATGTTTTAGTTGTTAGCTTGAGTTCTACCTAGCCCATGGTCTAAATCTTGCTATGTGATGGAATTGGCACTTGACCATGGATGCATCATTCTTGGTTGGTGTTTGATGTTGTGGTGATGAGGCATGAGGATGAGTTAAGATTCGGCCTAGGTGGAGGTCGTGTTAATGCCATTGCATGCAAAATATGAAGCTTGTTAATGATGCATGTGATGATGGCTTGATGATTCTTGAACCTCCTTTTTAGCATTTTTGTGTGAGCACATATGTGCATTGGTTGCTAAATGGAGAAGAATCGGCTAGCAAGATGTGTGCTAAGGCCGAATGTAACTTTGCATGTTAATGAGCAATGCATGTGTTAAATTGATGAAAAGGGGGAGGATGCTTTACTAGTGTGTATATGTGTGTATTAAGTGTTGAAATCGACCCCAAAAATAGACATGCATATTCGGCCAAGGGGAAAGAATTAGCTAATATGTTGTGTTGATGCATGATTTTTGCATGTATGAGACTTTAATGTCTAATGTATAAATATGGGCTAAGTGCCTTGTGTTCATCTTTTTGATGCCTAAATGATGAAATCAATTTATTTGTTTAATTAAGCTCAAGAGCAAAGGGGAAATAAATCCGATAAAGGGAAGGAAAAGTGGTCGAATAGTTAGCGGAATCGTTCGACAACACCCGAGGTAAGTTCTTGAGTAAGAGAGCTTAAATTACGATGTGATTAAATCATGCTCTATGTGTTGCTATTGAGCCGAATGTGCAAGGACGATATGTGCCTTGTGTTTGAGTTTCGCAAATGAAAATGAAATATGAATGTGCCATGAATTATTGTTAGATGTGCATGATTAATTGAATGCTGTCCGGGCTAAGTCCCGAAGGCTTTGTGCTAAGTGAATATATCCGGACTAAGATCCGAAGGCATTTGTGCGAGATACAAATTCCGGGTTAAGCCCCGAAGGCCTTTGTGCGAGATATTAAATCCGGGTTAAGTCCCGAAGGCATTCGTGCGAGTTATTAAATCCGGGTTAAGTCCCGAAGGCATTCGTGCGAGTTATTAAATCCGGGTTATGTCCCGAAGGCATTGTGTGAGTTACTAAAACCGGGCTATGTCCCGAAGGCATTTGAACGAGGAGCTATATCCGGTTAAATCCCGAAGGTACGTGATTTGGTAATGAATGAGCTTGCTGTAAAATTCCAGCGAATACTCGAAAAACATCCCAATATGGGGATATGTTACGTATGTGTTGAATTTAATCGAGCCCTTACAAATAAATGTTCGCTCAGTTGATAAACGAGCTACCGGCCTTCGGCTAAGTTAGTCTATTGTGTATGTACATAAGGGTTGTTAATGTTGTGAAGCAAGTTTGATATCGGTAAATTGCGTATTATGAAATATTCCGTTTAGCTAAATGTGTGTTATTCTTTGTTTATGCTGGAATTCCTTGCTCAAAACTTACTAAGCATAAATTGCTTACTCGTTACACTGCTCCTCTGTTTTATAGATTTTTGGTTCTCCAGCTATCGGACTCGGGATCTTGAAGTCGAAGTCGCCCACACTATAAAAGGCTCTTTTGGGTACTATTTTGGTTGAATCTTGATATGGCATGTATAGGACTACCCATTGTTGTTTTTCGAGTACTTTATGAAATGTATAAGTGTACAGCCATGCGAAAATGGCTTGTAGAAGTGGAGTATGGCATTAGACCATTCGTGTTTATGAATGTATAGATGGTTTCATGATGTAACTATAGTTGGAATGGAAGTGTTGAGCAAATGATCAGCCATTGGAATGGCTAAGTATGATCATATGTGGGCATATGTATGACAAGGCCCTAGTTGGTCCATGAAACCCCGAAAATAGGTAAGGTTTACTTTGAAAACAGAGGCTGACAGCAGCAGTGGTGTGGGTTGAAAAAATCACAAGAATTCGTAGGAGTGGAGTTAAATAGTGAATAAATTATGTAATCGAACCTTGATGAATCTACTTTCATATGAAAGTAACGAAACAATCATATGAACAGTACAGTAAGAGATATTTGGGTTCTTGTGGGACAGGGCCAGAACAGTTTCTGGATTCCCTGTTCCGACTTTGGAAATTCACTATAAATTGACCAGAGATAATTAGGAGTCATACCATATATGTATGGATTCCTCTCTGAGTCTAGTTTCCATAGAAACAAACGGCATCAGTATTGAAGCTCTGTACAGAGAGATATCCAAGTCGTAATGGGAAAAGGTCAGTGTAGTCGACCCCTGTAACATGGGAGACTTTGACTAATAAACTGTACTAATTGGCCCGACCAAAAATTCTAGAAAAAAATACATAGGTGGGGACATGAGTCTAGTTTCAGGGAAAAATCACAAAACTGATTTTCGAGTTGTGAAACTCAAGATATGATTTTTGAAGCGACTAGTACTCAGACTGGGCAGTGTCTGGAAAAATTTTTCAAAGTTTGTTAACATCTCGTGTCCGACTCCGGTGTCGGTCTCGGGTTCGGGGTGTTACATTAAATTGGTATCAGAGCTACGGTTTAGTCGATTCTAGGACTACCGTAATGTTTTGGGTCTAGCTATACATGCCATTTTATGTGATTACTTGATAGTGTGGTGATTTCTGACAATTGTAAATGTGTATTTATAGTAATGGATCCCGATCGTGACCGAGAGGTAGCTGATGATCTTGAGAGTGTAGCGCCTGCTCCCGCACAAGGGACAGTGCCGGCAAACTCTCAACCTAATGCTAGTAATCCGAATGATGAAGCTAGACAAGCATTCTATAGCGTGATGAATGATTGGTTTAACCAATACATTCGAACTAATATGGCTGTTCCACAACCTCCATTCCCGACAAATACTACCCCCGCACCTACAATACCACCGGTAACGGACCAAATAAGGTCAAATAAGCCCCAGTTGACAGAATCCGAAAACATGGGCTACTGAATTTAAGGCTATGGATAGCGATGATGCCGAGCAAGCTGAATTTTGGCTGGACAACACTATCCGGGTACTCGATGAGCTATCTTGTACACCCGATGAATGCCTAAAGTGTGCTATCTCCTTGCTACGTGATTCTGCCTACTATTGGTGGAGTACTCTGACTTCTGTTGTGCCCCGAGAGCAAGTAACTTGGGAGTTTTTCCAAACTGAGTTTCGGAAAAAGTATATCAGTCAGAGATTTGTTGATCAAAAACGGAAGGAATTTCTTGAGCTTAAGCAAGGCTCCATGTCGGTTACTGATTACGAGCGAAAATTTGTTAGACTTAGCAAATACGCTCGGGAATGTGTTTCGTCCGAAACTATTATGTGTAAACGCTTCGAGGATGGGCTGAATGAAGATATAAAAATGTTCGTTGGCGTTCTTGAAATACGAGAGTTCGTGGTACTTGTTGAACGAGCTTGTAAAGCCGAAGAGCTTAGAAAAGAAAAGCAAAGAGTTGATGAGGGAACTGGAGAGTTTCGTAAAAGATCCTCGGGAAGGTCTCTTCAACAGACATCGAAGAGATTTCGAGATGATGCGGGCCAGTTTAGAGGCACTTCGGGCCTTTTTAGACGAGATCGTGATCGACCCCCTGTGGGTACACGAGGCACTTCGGTCGCCAGTGTTGGGAATGAACGTCGAGACAGGACGAAATGCCGATATTGCGGTAAATGGCATTCGGGGAGTTGTAGATTTCCTGACCGCTCCTGTTACAAATGCGGATCAGTTGACCACTTCATTAAAGATTGCCCGAGGTTGTCGGGACAGAATGCAAATCAGAGTGGGAGACCGGGTGCTACCACTGCTCGAGGTAGACCATCTGGAAATATGGGCAATGCTAGTGGTGGTCAGAGAGGATCTAGAGATGATATAACCAGATCCGAAGCCCGTGCGCCTGCTAGAGCTTATGCTATACGTGCCCGCGAGGATGCTTCTTCGCCTGATGTTATTACCGGTACATTCACTCTCTTTGATACTAATGTAATTGCTTTGATTGACCCCGGTTCTACTCATTCTTACATATGTGAAACCTTAGCATCCAGTAAGACTTTACCTATTGAGTCTACTGAGTTCGTAATTCGGGTGTCAAATCCCTTGGGTCGTTACGTGCTTGTCGACAAAGTGTGTAAGAAATGTCCCTGGAAATTCGAGGTTCCTGTTTTCCGGCGGACTTGATGCTTTTGCCGTTGATGAATTTGATGTTATCCTTGGTTTGGATTGGTTGACCGCGCATGATGCGGTTGTGAATTGCAAGAGCAAGACTATGATTGAGTGCGCAAATAACGAAGTAATCCAAATGAGTCTGCGGACTTGGAGGGATGCCAACTGTAATATCAGCAATGTTGCACAGAAATATGTAAAAAGGGTGCGAAGCATACTTGCGTATGTACTTGGTGAAAAGAATTAGAAAAGAAACCCGAATTGTGCCGGTGGTTGTGAATACCGGATGTTTTTCGGAAGAATTACCGGTTACCACCTGTCGGAGGTAGAGTTGGTATGAGCTTGTACCTGGGATACGCCGATTTCAATAGCTCCGTATCGTATGCACCAACCGAGTTAAAGGAGTTGAAAGCTCAGTTGCAAGAACTGACGGATAGAGGTTTCGCTCGACCAAGTTTCTCACCTTGGTGTGCACCAGTATTGTTCGTGAAAAAGAAGGACGGAACCATGAGGTTGTGCATTGACTATCGTCAGCTGAATAAAGTGACGATAAAGAACAAATATCCGTTGCCGCGCATCGATGATTTGTTCGACCAACTGAAGGGAGCCTCAGTGTTCTCAAAAATAGATTTGAGATCGGAGCTTTGGGCTCGCCG